>NC_090649.1:319852575-320152575 GCF_040937935.1 Hyperolius riggenbachi | reverse complement strand
CAGGAACCTCTAATTGTTTTATTGAGCTAATTACCAGAGGTAAACAGTGCCTTTCATCAGCAAAGGGGGTGAGTAATTAGGAGTGTGTCTTCAAAGCCATGGTGTGTGTCAATGTGTCAAGATAGCATCTCTGACTTCTGTAAATAAGGAATGTGAGAAGGGGAGGGGGGAACATGGCAGCTTCTATGTCAGGAGAGATTCCAGTGAAAGAGAATGTGCTCAGTTCCCTTTAAGGTTACATTATATGCTTGTCTGAAAAGATACCTTTTAAGGGTGTACCAAAATTAGTAGCAAACTTAAAGTAAAAGTACACCTGGCACAAAAAAAAAAATTAAGAATGCATACTGAATACATATATGGCTATTATCTCATCACAGCAGTTCATGTGCTGATGGTAAAGAGGAACTGTAACGTGAAAACGTCCCCTGGGGGGTACTCACCTCGGGTGGGGGAAGCCTCAGGATCCTAATGAGGCTTCCCATGCCGTCCTCTGTCCCTCGGAGGTCTCGCTGCAGCCCTCCGTACAGCGGTGACGTCATTATTTACCTTCCCGGCTTCAGTGCCGGCGCTCTGACGGCTGTCGGCTCCGAAGTAGGCGGAAATACCCGATAGCCGTCGGGTCCGCTCTACTGCGCAGGCGCAAGTAGAGCGGACCCGACTGAGATCGGGTATTTCTGTCTACTTCGGAGCCAACAGCAGCCACAGCGCCCCCGCTGGGGCCTGCAAAGGTAAATATTGAAGTCACAGTCGGGTCTGTTGCCGGCTGTTCGGAGGGCTGCAGCGAGACCCCCGTGGGACAGAGGATGGCGTGGGAAGCCTTATTAGGATCCCGAGGCTTCCCCCACCCGAGGTGAGTACCCCCCAGGGGCGTTTTTTAATGTTACAGAGTCTCTTTAAGAAAAAAAATTGGCAGCTTCTTGTTTGCACTAGGATGGATGGTATAGGATGGATTTAAGTGATTATAAAATGACTCTTCTTGATACTTATCTGTTTCTTCTGACAGGCTGCAGTGAAACTGCTTAAAATGCTAAGAATTATCCTTGTTCCATGCATAGTACTGATATAACAAGCAAAATGGCAAAACACAGAAACAGAAATCCGCTATGGGAAGGAAAGAATGAAGGCAACATTCTGTGGAAAGCATAACTGATAAGGTGGCCAAACATCAGGCAACTTGGCGGGCGATCGACCATCCGATTTGATTATTATAATCGGAATCAGATGAAAATCGGTGCTGCCAAGTGCATGCCCAATCAACGATGCAACCAATTTTGGGTGCGGCGGTAATGGCGAGTGATATTGGGACGAGTGACGAAACCCCCAGTGCTGTTCCCACAATGTGTGTGTGTGTATGTAATGTATATGCGCAGTGATTTGCATTTATACATTACCTGTCCTGTGTCACGGTGTCTATCGGTCTTCCGCCTCTCTTTTTATAGCTGTATACACACTGCCGGCGCATAGCAAGTGGCGTTACACATGCGCCACGCTGGCAGCATGTATGCAGCTAATTGAAGAGAGGCGGAAGACAAATAGACACCATGACACAGGACAGGTAATGTATAAATGCACATTACAAAACATATACATTACATACAAACACACAGCAGCGAGGCAGCAGATGCGGCTGGCTAAGATGAATCCCGTGAGATTCATGCTGAAATTAATCGGGAATCAGCCTGCGGTGTATAGGCAGCTGACAGATCTCTCTCTTATCAGATTTGATTAAGGGAGAGACATGTCTCTTGGTCGAATTTGCTCATCATTGTTGGATGTATGGCTACCTTTACTTTGACAGATGACTTAAGCAAAGAATTGCATATTAATATTTTTTTTAAGCCAATTGTCCAATGAGTGACCTGATGTGAAAACTAATCTCAGATTTATGAGGTTTTAAAGTGATATAAAAAGGATAAAATGCTTGAATGATTTATATTGGGGGTTTTTTTATGTCTACATATGTGACACAACACAAAATTTCTAAATTGAAAATGCAGTCATCTTCTACATATTATGCAGAAATATAAAGGTCAATGTACTGACAGACCATTTACTAATAAAAGATGAGCTGACCTCATCAGTGTGGAGAGCTTGGAAAGACACCAGAAAGGACAAACGAAAACAAGATGTCCTATGTGATATCCATGTACTCTGAGCTGATAAAACTTGGCATACCACACACAGTACAGCAGCCAAATCCATGCCATGTTTTGAGTAAACGCAGCCCTGGCATGTACAGAGAATTAGCTCCCATCTCTGTGACCAATTATGCAGTCCTCAGAGGATTAATAATGTTTATATATTAGCACCACATCTGGCCCAGTTACTATTTGTAGACCAAGTGAAAGGGACATACAGTCATTTTACTTTTTTTATTAAAATGGGAAGATAAGCAGCCCACATTAGCTTACGCAAGGCCCACATTCATAAATCAGGTACAGTGTTCCTTCTAACCAATAACAGCATTGGCAGGCGGTCAAGTCCACACAACACTGGCACTAAACTAAGTTTTCCCTTGGCGCTATTTTTAGCAAGATTTGAGGAACTGCCTATGTAGGTGAGTGAGCTATTTCAGACATCTGGGGATAAAGTGTTCACTTAAATCATGATTTCTCATAAATTCATCGTACCAATGGATTTGCTAAGAAATACTAGATATTTTCTCTATTTATAGTCATTTCAGTGCAGACAGCAGTTGTAGCAGTCACAACATTGGGGCAGTGGGTGATGGGATAAAGCTAAAGGCCTGTGACTGTCTTTACAGCTGCCCATCCAAACTGAGAAATTATAAAAAATACACTAGAAAATTGAAAAAACTCTAAAAACAGATATGTGAAGCTTTCTTTAATTCCTTGTATCAAATCTCTTGTGACAAACAAGCAGTTGTGCTTTGGATATCCATTACATTGAACTCGGGAATACATTACAAACAAAAACTAATCACTAATCAGTGAAAGACATTCCCACATGTAACTTTTGTTTACACACTTGATCGTTTTGTAGAGATTTTTTCTTCATTGTTGAATATCCCTGTGAGATTCTGTTAAGGGCTGGTTCACAATTAGGTGCTTGTCAGAGATTCAGCAAAGCGCTGTGATTAATGTATCCTTATGGGATCATTCTCAGTGCTGCATTTGCATAAATTGTAACTCACTGCATGCAGCATTTTGAGGTTGATTGTAAAGCAATTCTCGTTCCATTGAATGGGAATCGCAAATCACAGAAAAAATGCAAACATTTTTTATGCAAAATCATGATTGTAATCACGATTTGTGATTTTTGCTCCCTTTGTGAACTAGTGGATAGTGCTGGCTCTTCAGTGTAAACAAAACAAACAAAAAAAGTAACTAAAAAAAAAAGCAATGATAGGTTGTCATTGAATAAACCTGGTTTTGGAATTATAAGATCTTGCAGTTAGTGTGTGTGAATGCAATAGCCCAAGCATTATCGCTCCTCACTATACTCAAACCCAGGAGAGGGCCCTAAATCACACACACACCGTTTCTTTGTATTCAGTGTGCTCTCTGTTGGTGAGAAGATTAAACTTGTTTATTTGTTTTCAGGCAGCAGAAAATACTGCCAGTAGGCTTAAAGCAAACCTGAACTGATCATTAAAGTCAACAACAGCATACACACGTCATACTTACCTCCCGTGTAGTCTACTCATCAATCTCTTTGAAAATGGCCACTATCCCATAACAGCTTCCTGGTCAGAACACTGTTAAACTGTAATATCACCCACGTGAGCCACAGGTAAACATGGACATTACCTTGCTCATCTGTTGTCCTTTCAGTTATAACTGACAGCAACTGATATATAACGGACAGCTACTGATATATTTTAATTCTGACAAAACTTTATCAGAACTGTAAGGAATCGTTGTTAGAAGAACATGGTGAGCTTCTGAGATGAACTGATGGCGAGGTAAGTATGTAATATTCATTTGCAAGTACATTATGCGTTTATTTTAAATAATTTCATTTGGTTCAGGATCACTTTAACCAATTAACAGCTAACTAACGCGGCTGGTCGTTTGTGGTTTTACATGGAAACGGACGCTCGTTCGAGTGGCCGTTCCATGTCAGTTCACGGAGGGTGTCTCCGTGAACAGCCTGTGAGCCTCCGATCGCGGCTCGCAGGCTAATTGTAAACACGCGGGGAAGAAATCCCCGCTGTTTACATTAATAGGGCGCTGCTGCGCAGCAGCGCCATAAAGGTGATCGGCGATCCCCGTGCTCTGATTGGCCGGGGATCGCCACCGTGTGATAAGCTGAAGCGGAGGCGGTGCAGGACGCATCGCCATCCTGTGCCGCCCATAGTGCGAAGGGGAGGGAGGGAAGGAGAGAGAGGGAGGAATCGCACTGCGGAGGGGGGCTCTGAGAGGCCACACGGAGCGGCGGTGATCAGACCCCCCCCCCAGCAGGTCATCCCCCTAGTGGGGAAAAAAGGGGGGAAGTCTGGTCGCCCTGCCTTATTCCTGATCTGTGCTGTGGGCTGGAGAGCCCACGCAGCACAGATCCTGCAAAGCACCCCTGGTCCTTAAGTGGTTAAGCAACCTTCACAGGGATATAATCAAGATTTTTTTTTAGATGAGACAAGTATTCTCTTTCAATTTCACAGGGTCACAAGGCAGTTAAATAAGGATAAGTGGAGTGCAAATACATACCTCCTTATAATGGCCCAGCTGCACTAAGCAGTTCAATTCTGTCTGAAAGCATTCTGGCTGCTTTCTCAGGCCACAGTGCTTTTGTGTTTAGCAAGCTGCAAAGCTTGTGCTTCCTAGATCAGATTTTAGACTTCTGAAGTTTTTAAGGGGCACTAGCTATAAGGCTCTTACTCTTGCCTGTGTCCCCATAAGTGAGGGTTAAACCTTCCTTCTTGTTCTTGTAAGATACATCATGCATGAATTTCCCATTGGTGACACCTGTTTCTACAACCAATGGATGGATTTGCGGCATTGCCCTTCCCTTTTGTGGACATTCACTCCCGGCTTCTGCTGTGTGTCTGGCAATGGAGGTGAGAAGAATTCTCTAAAGTTGGACATTGACAGCAATGAACACTTCACAAAGTTTATAACCCTTCCTCATGCCATTCAAAACTATGAAAAACACGTCATCTTGATTTCCACTTTAACGTGAGTGTAAAACCCCTATCCCCAAAAAGTTTGATAATAACCTATAGACAAAGAAGATTCTGGATCCTATAGAGCCTCCCCTGTCCTCTCTAGTACTCCCCACCCCAGCGCCGTCACTCTCATTTAATTCACTGCCTCACGCAGCTCTGGAAGCAGTCAGGTACCCAAGTGCTTTGAAAGACTGGCGGCTGCGTACTATGCATGTGCAAGTGGGAGTGTAAGTGCGCTCACGCATGCGCAGTGAGCACGCGCAGTACGGAGCTACCCTTTGGAAGCACTTGTGGACACAAGTGCTTCTGAAGCCTCCCAAAGGAACACAGGTGTGTACACACAACAGGGGTGGCATTGCTGAAACAAGGGTAACAAGAGAAGACAGAGAAGGCTCTATAGGATCCAGAGCCTTTCCTGTGCATAGGGAAGTATCTCACTTTTTTGGCATCACTTTAAACAGGTAAAAGTGTATTAATGGTTCCACTGCAGACATTAAACCATGATGAAGCTCACCTTATCACGCTACCTTTTAAGTGAAATTAGCATTTTAAAAGCATTAAATGAGGTGAGGTTTGCAAGAGAATTCATAAATGAATACTATTACCTTTGGGGTGGGAGGGCCATGATCATCCAAAAATGTTGAATTACCTGAAATAAAGGGAAAAAAAGCAGTCTACGTTAATATTGTTAAAGAGTGATGCAAGCTAAAATTGATAAATAACTTTTTGTCATTTATTGTTACTAATGACTGCATTTAAATTTTTAGGCAAGTTTGGATTTTTAAAACTTTCCATAAGAAAATCAGAATTATTTGCAACCATGGCAACACTATTGTTTTTTTTATAAGAATCTACATCTAAAACAAGTCCCTGTAATGTATCTGGTACCATTACTGGTCATCTGCAAAGAGCTTGAGGTCAGACTTCTCTCCTACAGGCATTCTCTCCTACAGAATTGTTATCTTTGCGAAGGTGCTGAGAGTCCTGATTATCAGTAGGGATGCCAAGGGTACAACATTTTTTATTGTAGCACTCACACTAATTGTGATTACAGCAGGCACTTCACAGCAGGACTTGTTAAGCAAAATATACTAGAAACAAATCATCTGGACCCAATGCCAAGGTAGTTTTGGCACTGGATCAGTACTTGAAAGGATTACTTGAATGCAGGGCTGAAGACGACTGCACCAAACATACCATCAGCATCAATTTGAACAGTGCATGACGCCCCCCCCCCCTTCCCCTACACACACGTCAGGTGCCAAGACTACATAGTAGTCGGAGGAACACTGGTGATCTCGTGTGGTGAATTTTGGTGTTGCACTTCTTCTATCGGGTGAATATTTTCACACTTAAGGGTTTTATTTTTATCTTGTTTTGACCTGCTTCAGGAAGTGTGGAAGAGGGTAGAGTTTAAGTTACTCCCCCGCCTCTGCAATATAGATATAAGTTCCTGCAGCATATATCCCATGTTGCAGGTATGTCCATCTATAGTATGTTCTACTCCCTTCCTATCTCCATTTCTGCCATTATTGCTGCTCAAGCTTCATAGTTTCTACAATAGCCAATTAGAGTAGCTGCATAAATGGAGTTCCCCGTCCAAATAATTTCCCAGATTTAGCTTGTGATGGGGCTGTATCACAGTGCCTCTATCCCTTTCTGCTTGATTTGTAAGCAAAAAGGTAAAACATTTATGTGAAAACAGTCAATAACATTCTACAATTAATAATAAATCAATACAAAAATGTAAAACATGTTTTTATTATTTTACTAATACAAGTAGATCAATTAAAAACATTCATAGATAAATTAATTTTATCAAGCACATGTATTGTGCTTTACAAGAGATATACCCATGCTTGTTTCATGCATATTAACCACTTCACAACTGAGGGGTTTTAACCCTTCAGCATCCGAGCAATTTTCTCCTTTCAGCGCTCCTTACATTCATTCGCCTATAACTTTATCATTACTTATCACAATAAAATGAACTATATCTTGGTTTTTTTCACCACCAATTAGGCTTTCTTTAGGTGGGACACTATGGCAAGAATTATTTTATTCTAAATGTGTTTTAATGGGAAAATAGGAAAACATTTGGAAAAAAAACATTATTTTTCAGTTTTCCGCCATTATAGTTTTTAAATAATGCATGCTACTGTAATTAAAATCCATGTAACTTATATGCCCATTTGTCCCAGTTATTAAACCGTTTAAATTATGTCCCTATCACAATGTTTGGCGCCAATATTTTATTTGCAAATAAAGGTGCATTTTTTTCAGTTTTGTGACTATCCCTAATTACAAGCCCATAATTTATAAAGTAACAGTGTTATACCCTCTTGGTATAAATATTTAAAGATTTCAGTCCCTATAGTAACTATTTAAGTTTTTTTTTATTGTAATTTTTTTAAATTTATTTTAATATTATAAAAAAAATTTATTGGTAACAATTGGGGAGTGTGGGAGTTAATGAGTTAAAATGAATAGTGAAAATAATGTATTTGTATGTGAAAATTTTTTTGGGGTGTAGTATTACTTTTTGGCCACAAGATGGCCACATTTTTTTTTCAGGCGTCCTGCAAGCGTCCTTCCGAGGGAGGTTGGGAAATTGAGTTTTTTCACAATGATCGCGCTGCTTCTCGTGGAAGCATGCCGATCATTGCGGGGGCAGAGATCAACGAACGGGAATGGATTTTCCCGTTCATTGATCTCCGGGCGAGCGGGTGGCGGCGTGCACGATCGCGGGAGTGCGAGCGGGAGCGCGGACAGCGGCGGCAGCGGGTGCGTATATCTACGCTCCGGGCGGGGAACTGAAGTCCAAAGGAGCGTAGATATACTGTACCCGGGCGGCGAAGTGGTTAATATTATGCTAAACAGGATTGTGAGCCCAGAAATGGGCAGAAAGGGAAGAATATGTTTTAACTTGTATTTAGGCAATGTATGATAATTGTGGCAATATTTTAAAGAAGAATTTGAAGAAAACAACTTTACTTTCTAATTCTTCCTTGATTCTTACAGAATAATTAGCGTCAACAAGAACACCCATATTTTTTTTAAACAGGTTTTTATTAACAAAAATATCAGCATCTTGGTACAAACAATTTAATCAGACAATGATATACAAAGCACAGGCAATAGTATTGCATTAAGCTACAGTAGATATTACTTATCTGATATCTTGAGATGTACATTAACCACTTCCCTACCACGCTATTTTGTGCTGATCGGTGCTGCGTGGGCTCTCCAGCCCGCAGCACCGATCAGCTAGCAGCCAGGCCGATCAGACTTCCCCCCTTTTTTCCCCACTAGGGGGATGTCCTGCTGGGGGGGTCTGATCGCCGCCGGCTGCTTGCGCTTGCGGGGGGGGGGGGGCTCTTCAAAGCCCCCCTCCGCAGCGCTTCCTGGCCTCCTTCCCCTTCCCTCCCTCTCCCTCCCCCTGTGAGCGGCGCAGGACGGATTTCCGTCCTGCGCCTGATGGGATAGGCTTTAGCCTATCAGATGCCGGTGATCCCCGGCCAATCAGAGGCCGGGGATCACCGATCTCCTCTACGGCGCTGCTGCGCAGCAGCGCCGTATACATGTAAACACCGGGGAAGGTCTTCCCCGTGTGTTTACATTTACCCTGCGAGCCACGATCGGCGGCTCGCAGGGTGTTCACGGAGACACCCTCCGTGAACTGACATGGAACGGCCTCCATGGAATACACTTCAGGATTCAGGGGCGTGTATATACGCTCCGAGAATCCGGAAGTGGTTAAACACAGTGAAATTCACCAAGATGAGCAATAATGACAAATGCAGGAAAAAGAAAAAAAATCAACAAGGTAACAAAAAGCAAACAGCTGTAAATCAACAAGATAACAAACTGCTGCCTTTTTTGAAAAAAAGATAAAACAAAAGAACTAGGACTGGTATACCAATCAAGCATGTCACTGCATTTAACACCCTAATATTCATAAAGTTCCCAGATTGGTAAGTAGGTGGTAAATCTTACCGGAGTGGCCACCCCTTTGGATCTTGTATTGGAAAGTTTGGTATGAGGCTTCAAAATGGCTTAATACAAGTTTCTCAAGAAGTCATAAAGTGTTATGAAAGGCACTATTAAGCTCCACAATAATCCGTCAATTTGCAACTAACTGGTGAGGATTCTGTGCAGGATACCTTTTGGTACTTGCCATAGCTTGGTATTTAATAAGTGTTAACAAAGTTAAAGGGAACCTGAAGTGAGAGGGATTAGGAGGCTAACGTATTTATTTCCTTTGACACAATACCAGTTTCTTGCCTGTCCTACTGATCCTCTACCTCTAATACATTAAGCCATAGTGTCAGGAACGCGGCACGCCTGCTGATACGGTTCCTGACTGCGGGTTTGACCAAATCGAGAGGGAAGCAACCTTATTCAAGCTACAACAAGGCTGTCGCCCCTCAAAGCACTTCTCACTGCCACCACTAGCTGCTGCTAGACACTTCCATGATTCCCACTCTGCTGTCGAGTGATCTGCTCGCAGTCCGCGTCTTCGTATTTGGGTCAGCTTTGTGCTTAGGCCAAACACGGGAACGCCACACACACAATACAATCGTACAGTAGCAAGGCACTATCAGGCACTGCACTTGTATCGTAAATTACACTCCAGTCTCTTTCTAGGCTATGAGTGTTGGCTTAGTACAGCAAAAGTCAAACTTATTAAATAAATATCTAATATTCCAAAAAGTGGAACAGTGCAGACAAGAATATATACAAAAAGATTTACAAAACAAAATAAAAATCACAACGATAAAAGTTACAAAGATACACAACAAGACAGGTTGCAGAAATAAAAGGGAAATATCGATACCAGCGTGTAGGTTAGAACGTTGTTTGCGGGAGAACGCAATCTGACTAGGTCAGGGCAGCTCTAGCATCTTTGCTATCTCTGAGGAACTACGAGTTGTGACTATCCTAGCTTATGTTTTATAGCAAAATTTGTGGCCGGGGCCACTCAAATGTCAGATTCAGGAATAATCCAATTTCCTCAGGTGTGACAGCACAGAACGCCTGTCATATCCTCTCTGGCTGTGACACGCAACTTCAAAGGTTTTTCCTGTCCCGCTTCCAGCCCAATATTCAGACCACAGGTAAAATTGTATCTTAACACACCTTAAAAGGACTTCCCTACTCCAGGTCACAGGTGACAATTTGAGTAAGGCTTCCTGGCTTCTTTAACATTCCAGCAGGCTGTCATATGTAAATTCCAGAGTTTCCTGTTAGCCTTTGAAGTTCCCAGACTCAATTGGTCCAGATTTGTATATTAAAACAATGGGGCTGTCTACATATACACAGAGTTCAAAAGCCATGCAGACACAGACTATCCTTCACCCCATGGCTGTAATTAGCAGCTTCCAGGGGAAACTGAATGCAAATGTAGTTTTCATTGACATACACATCTGACGTAGTACACAGCAGACAGAAAAATGAAAAACTATGGCTTCCATGTGATACAATATGGCTGCTATGTTCTGCATATTACCGTACATATCATCATCGCCACATATATCCTCACACATAGACCCTGAACAAGCATGAAGATCCGATGCTCTCACAAACATCTGGCAAGATTAGCTGGATGACAGTTTTGCATGTGAGATTCAGACACTACTGCAACCGTAAGATCAGCATGACAGCCAGGCAATTGTTTAAAAGGAAATACAGTAAATATGGCAGTTTTGCATTTTGTCAACTAAATTGCACCATTTTAAATTATTTACATTTTTTTATTTGCTTCTTGCTTTTTTTCTGCAAGATAGACAAATACTTTGTTGCCAGCAATTAGTTTCCTCCTCATACTGCAAAGTAGTGAGAACAGAACAGAACAGACCTGTAACAGCATCTGTTTCCCTCCCTGCCCACGTGATCAGTGTGATCAAGCTAAGCATGCAACCTGCAGCTCACTCCAGCTTTGGAACTGTAGAAATAGCCTCAGCAGCTTCTGATGCTGATGAACAGTGGAGGAGGAAGGAGAGGTAGCATGAGCAATAGGGCCACTGACGAATAAGAATGGCATTGTGGCTGAAAAATGATAGGCATGCACGATTTCTGTGCTAAAGTGGTTAATGAATGTGAGCCAAGTTTGCAGAAACACTTATTATGTTCTCTAGCTCAGGAGTACGTTAGTAAACCAGAGCTCTGGCTGCAATCTAAGTTTAGCTCACAAGCCACTATGAGCAAAAGAAAAGAGAAAAAAGAAAAGGAATATGCAGACAAAGAGGTGTAAAGTGAGAGAAGCATTATAGTAAAAGTCAATCAAGCATATTTGTCATAAGACTGCATAAACTTTGCTCACTCATTTCTAAAATGTTATGTGTGAGTGTGTGTGTTTTTTCCAGCAATATGCCAGCATCAAGTTCAAAATGAGCACATATTTTTCCTAAACCAATAGCATTTCCATGTTTCAACATCTGATGTGTTTGTACTATTTTCCATTAACGATAGCATTTAAATTACTATAAATCATCATATCCTGTTTTTAGCCTAGAGGCTAATTGAAAAGCACTTGGCCACCAACTCCCGCCAGAGGGATTGAGTGCGATTTTTAAAGATAACAGTACTTGTACAAGTATACGAGACTTAACTGTCCCTTATCATTGTCAAAGTTTAATGTCCATGCCATAGACTTAAGCCTGGTACACACTTTTAATTATGATTGGCCAATCACTGACCCATTTTACCACCTCCATGTAGTATGAGGGTCAACAGATATTGAACACTAAGCAGATTGTGTAGGTAAACCCTCATACTACAGGGATATAGTAAAACTGGTCAGTGACCAGCCATTCATAATTGAAAGTGTGTACCAGGCTTACGGGCAATTTTGTAGCGACCCAATTAACTTATTAGTATGTTTGTGGGAAGTGAGATGGAATTGGAGGAAACCCATAAAAACAAAGGGACAACATACATATTACATGCATAAAAGACACAGAACATTTACATTGCGTTTTTCTCCTAGCGGACTCAAAGCGCCAGAGCTGCAGCCACAAGGACGCGCTCTATAGGCAGTAGCAGTGTTAGGGAGACTTGCCCAAGGTCTACTACTGAATAGGTGCTGGCTTACTGAACAGGCAGAGCCAAGATTCGAACCCTGGTCTCCTGTGTCAGAGGCAGAGCCCTTAACCAGTACACCATAAGTGTCCTGGCCCAAAAGGAACTGGAGAAACCCCATAAAAACACAGGGACAACATTCAAATTCTATGCAGATAAATGTCATGGCCCAAAAGGAGCTGGAGGAAGCCAATAAAAACACAGGGACAACATTCAAATTCTATGCAGATAAATGTCATGGCCCAAAAGGAGCTGGGGGAAGCCAATAAAAACACAGGGCCAACACACAAATTATATGCACATAAGTGTCCTGGCCCAAAAGGAATTGTAGCAGAAAAAAATAAAACACAGGGGCAACATACAAATTCAATGCAGATAAGTGTCCTGGCCCAAAAGGAACTGGAGAAAACTCATAAAAAACACAGGGACAACATGCAAATTCTATGCAGATAAGTGTCCTTGCCCAAAAGGAACTGGAGGAAGCCCATAAAAACACAAGGACAACATACACATTCTATGCAGATAAATGTCCTGGCCCAAACTTTAAGCTAGGGCCAAGCGTTACAAGTTGAGAATGCCACTCTAGACAGCTCATTATAATATTTAAAAGTCTACAATTTAATATTGACATTAACTGCTGATTTTTTTTTTTTATCACATAATGCTTTATTGTAACATAGTGTTATACTACTGTATATTAAAGCTAAATGTAGCGTTCTTATCTCGGAGTCTCTGAAACTGAGGCAGCACATGTCAGTTTTGTTAATACATCACTCCAGGCTGTGTGTAAGCCAATTTTAAAAGGAGAACATAATAATTTGTCCTACAAAAACCTTTACATAGAAATAAAAAGTTACAGCTGCAAACTTTAAAAGTCTCAAACATGAACTAATGTTCCATGCACCTCACAATAATCCCTATTGATTATTTTGTAAAAAGCATCTTTTTGGACTCTTATCAAACTGATTTGACAGTTCTTAATTATAAAACTCAAAGCAAATTCTATATTTGCAGTCATAAATGTTTAATTAGATGTAATCCTCTGTAAGCTGCAGAGGACTGCAGGTGAAAAACAGATTAAAGAGAGACACCAATCAAATGTTTTTTTTATTTTAGTTTTGGGTAAGGCATTAAAGCAAGTGAGACTGTCATCTGTTCATAGCATCATCAGTCAACAACAACTACTCCAAAGGAATACAGTACACAGAGAATGCACTGCAGACATTGCACATAGGAAGTTCATTGTTTTGGGTATCACTGGGATAGGAAGTGAGGGGGCACATACAGCCATAAACATCTGACATATGTTCTGACCTTTCCTCATGCTATCCAAAACTAAATTTACAGTTTTATTTGAAGTCTGCACATGTTTTTCACCAAAATCGAATGCTTGGCAATCAAATGGTAGTCTTAACAAGTCTGCAGTGTGAGGCTTAACTAGATTAGAAGCAGATTGCATAGTCGGACTTCTGTATGTGTGGCTTGCATAATACTTCTGCAACTGTAAATAAAGGGCATTTTTAGTCAAATTGTGACCTTAATGACAAACTGTATAATGCTCTATTATATTCTATTGTGCTTTATGTTTCAAGTGTACTTGACCTAACTTAGGACTGGTTCACATGGGCGCAAGACAGGCGTTTACCGCTGGTGCCCAGGACTTGACGTTAAACGCTCCCATTCAAGTGGATAGGAGAGTTTGTAACGGGCTTTTATCAGCATTTGCACAAAAGTGGCCTTCCAATCCCGATTTTCCCCGTCGTTTCAGGCGACCCTGGATGCTACATGTGGCATGCAGGGTCATTTACTGCCGCGTCTTTGTAGGCCCCCCGCAGGGATGAAAAATGCTTATCGCGAAGGGACGTTGCCATAAGCCGACACAAGACGCTGCCGAACAAGATGCCGCTGAAAGCCGGGCAGAAGCCCGTGTGAACCGGCCCTACTAAAACCTCCAACACTATCAGGTGCTGACTGTAATAGATACTCGTCCTCTATGCTCTAGTATCACTGCTTCATGAAACCTCGAATTTGCAAATTTGGGTGCAGATTTTTCCTCCTCCAGTGTGATGCACACTGTCAGAGCAACCAATCCCTAGGCCTATGCGTAAACATATACTAGAGCCCTAATTTCTTTGTACTATTTTTTTAATAAATATAAGATTAAATTGTATTGAATTGCAATTTGTTTTTATTTACATTTTAGGCTAGATTCACACTTGGTCTAGATTCAAATCAGTGTGTTTACTGTGTATCACATACAACGTAGACTTTCATGAAGACAGCACCTAGGTACAAAGGCCTGTGAATATGCCGGTGCCAGGCCTTAACCATATTGCTCTAACGGTCCTGGTACGACCAAATGTAAAAAAGAGGCAGCACAGCACTGGCTGCAAAAGATTCTTGTATTACAGAACAGAGACACTACATGTTACAGACACACAGCTCCTTCATCATGGGCACTTGATGAAGGACCTGTGTGTCTGTAACATGTAGTGTTTTGTTCCGCAATACAAGCATATTTTGTGCCGCCTCTTCTTAACACGTTGTTTAATGTGTATCCTTTGTGGAGTGTACGTTGCATGTCCACCACTTTGTTCACATTACCCTCCTCATTGGTGGACCAATGAGGAGCGATGAACCAATGAGGAGGGAGTATTTCTACTGTTCTATTTCAAGCCAATGGGAATCTGCTGGGGCTCTCATCGGTATTGCAGTATTTGAAGGTGGGGGATGGTGGTTATGGCAATGCAGTAGGTGAGAAGACAAAAGGTGAGAGGACAAGTGGACGGGCAAGGAAAAGGGCTAGGGAGAACAGGCACAGTGTGTTTCCATATGCTTTCACTGAATTCCTGATTCTGTGGTGATGGAAAAGTTGAGTAGGACCTAGGTTTGCGTTCTGCCACAGTTTAAATAGACACATTTAAAACAGAAAAGTCTGAATGATCCTATAGAGAACATAAGATCCACGACTTGTCCATATGTCTACACTGTGGAAAACGGAGCATTTTTTTGTCTAGTGTGAACCTACCATTACAAAGTATCCCAATTTACGGGGAGATGTGGTTGTACATGCAAGTTTGATTTGTGAACTCAATATGTTTAAATATTTATCAGTGCTTAAGTTCAGTTTAGGCACAGGGCTGTAAAAACAAGATATGCATAGCTCTGCTCATTGCTTTGAAAAAAGGTATAATGCTGTTTTGTTTTTTAGACAGGTTATATAAGGTATTACATGGAATAGCTCTGCCCATCCAAAGAGCACATACTTTGTTAGAAACTGCAAATTCTATTTAAAAATGTAAATAGTGTTCTAGGTCAATATGTGAACTGTGGTTACCAGCACCTCCCTAGTAATTTTAGTTTTCCTGTGAGAACAAGTTGTTTACAGCTATAGCTCTGCCACTACTAGGCCTGCAAAGCCCAGGATGGAGTCATGAGCTCAGGTGTTCAGGGCAAATGTGTGAACATCTCATCTGCTTTGTTGATTTATCGTGATAATTAGGCATTCTAAAAGCTATTCGTCACATCCCATGCATGGAAAGCACTATTTTGGGCTCTCAAAGGACATTTAATAAACTGAAGCAAAATATTTGTGAACTAGCAGTTGGTAATAACTGTGGCCTCATCTGCGTAAGTAGATTGAAGTTGAAAAAACATTTGGCTCTGTTAACCAGCATGTCTTTAAAAGGAATCATTCACCATATGTAGAATGTAAGTACGCACAGCTCTGTGGGACTAATATATACGCATTAATTCTGGTAAGCAGACATACCTAAAGAACTTCCGTCAGTCTTGAAGGAAGAAATGAAAACTGCAATTTAATGGTATTTATCCAAAATAGCAATGGATGCAGTTAATTGCATCAAATTAACTTGACTACGCTTTCAAAATATCTTAAAGTAGCTGCAGAATTTCTAAGTGATAAATGTGTTTAGTATGTAGGCATTGCTGGACCCTCCGAAAGGTTGAGTGGAATATCCAGAACACAAGAGTTTAACTTTATTACTGACCTCACACTCTAGGGACTCAAAGGACCCATTTCTTCAATAATACCCAATAGAAAAAAAAAAGAAAAAAAGAAAAACAAATGACAACACATAACAGACGGCACCATAACATTTTGGATGAAACATTAACTACCCTGGTCTACTCAAACGACACGATCCCTAAGGAAATACCAACATTGCTGGGTGTTAGTGCTTCTATAGGATTCCTGACTTAAATGTGACTATGCTTGGGACAGGTGACAGGTGGGCAGACACTAAATGGCACACTTTGGGGAAGTCTACCTTCAAGTGAAAAGTAAATATCCTGAATGCAGTGCAGATATTGGAAGGAATATCTATTGATGGCAAATACGTAAATGGCACAGCTAGTATATGCTGTCAAATGTTGAAGTTTTTTTTTCAGTTTAGGTTTTCAAATAACAGTGTTTTCAACTTTCATTTCATTAAGGCTATCACAAATGTTTCTGAAGCATTCAGTGTCTACATTTTCTACATTTTTTTTATATGTATATTGTTTTGAAAGGGTTAGTTATGACTTTCTATTGGTAGTATGTTTTAACCACTTTACCCCCGCCCGTACGAATTTTTCCGTCCCTTTTTCCATCCTTTCACCCCCAGGGATGGAGAAATCCGTACTTTCCGCGCTCCCGCCGCTGCCCGCACTCCCGCTTGCTCTAGCGCGCACTCCCGCTTGTAAACACGCCGCCCACCGCTCGCCCGGAGATCAATGAATGGTAAAATTCATTCACGTTCGTGGATCTAAGCCCCGCAATGATCCGCTGCTTTTTCCGCTAAGCAGCGCGATCATTGTGAAAAAAAAAAGTGCCCAGCCTCCTAGTACTTCCTCCAAGCGTCCGGAAAGACGCTTGGAGGTCGCATTAAACAAAAAGTTACTGTTGCCATCTTGTGGCCAAATAGTAAAACTACACCCTAAAGCATTTTTCACACACAAATTCATTACTTATACACAAAAAATTAACTCATTACCTCCCACACGCCCCATTTTTTTTTTGTAATTAAAAAAAAATTAAAAAATGTACAATTAAAAAAAATACTTAAATAGTTACCCTAGGGACTGAACTTTTACAATTTTTATGTCAGGAGGGTACAACACTGTTACTTTATAAACTATGGGCTTGTAATTAGGGATGGACGCAAAACTGAAAAAAATGCACCTTTATTTCCAAATAAAATATTGGCGCCAAACATTGTGATAGGGACATAATTTAAACGGTTTTATAACCGGGACACATGGGCAAATACATTTCACGGGTTTTCATTACAGTAGCATGCATTATTTAAAAACTATAATGGCCGAAAGCTGAAAAATAATGAATTTTTTCCCACATTTTTCCTATTTTCCAATTAAAACATATTTAGAATAAAATAATTCTTGGCATAATGTCCCACCTAAAGAAAGCCTAATTGATGGCGAAAAAAAAAAGATATAGTTCATTTAATTGTGATAAGTAATGATAAAGTTATAGACGAATGAATGGAAGGAGCGCTGAAAGGTGAAAATTGCTCTGGTGCTCAAGGGGTAAAATCCCTCAGTGGTGAAGTGGTTAAAGTTGAACACTTTAATTTGCATATATTATTCATGAGAAGGAAATTAAAAAAAAAATCTATTTTCCTTTAAGTTTAGTGTTGTGGTGCTGTCCAAAAAGAAGGAAGCTTGCTTGAACAGCACACACTATCTTCAACTGAAAGCCAAGAACTGGATTAAAGGGGTGGGACTCGCAACAACTGGACGGGGCAGCAAGGTATGGACATAAAGGCGCCAGTTGTTTAGGAGGGCTTTGTTTTACTGATTTATATATATATATATATATATATATATATATATAATATATTATCTATATCATCAGAGCAGTTATGCTCAAAAATGGCAAAAGATGGGTAGTACGTAACATAGAACTACAAATACCATTAATAAAAAAAAAATTCAGCAAGCCAATATTTTCCAATTGTTGTCTAGCTCAACACTATATATAAAGTACTAGAGTTCTGATGCCAGTTTATCAAAGGAGACTTTCAAAAAAAGTCCATCCTCGAGCAGTAAACTTAAAATGCTCTTACACCTGCACCCCAAACTAACTTGCATCTATGTGCATTTTATACTATCAAATTACATCAATTCACACACCACAGAACTTCCACCATAGCTTATTATGGTTCTGTAATTAAGTCTTAGACACATTAGGAATATACAATGACAGACTTGTTGCTCTAAAAATATATGTGCATTCAAAAGAATGATATGATTAAATTATTTGTATATGAAAACTGTAAATTATCCTGAAAAACCTCAAAGTCTTTGCCTTAGAAGTGGCTACATGTGATGGGAGAGAATACAGAGCAGATGTCAACAATCTTCACAGTGCTTCTCTGCGGTCAAGATGAAGAGTATGGAGGTTCTCATGAAAATTAGTTTATAAATAGCAAGGGTGAAAGTCATGGGTTTCTCTCTGCAGATATACTTCCACTAGCCAAGCTAGGAAAACTGAATGCCAATAATGTAATGAGAAGAATAATTAAAGGTGAGATGTAAACTGCCTATACAGAGCAATCATAAAGACATGATCTACAAACAAAACAACATTCTAATAAAGTTTGGTAGACACGCTAGATTAAAACTGCCCAAGGGGCAATTCAGGACTATTTTGGCCAAGAACCTAGCTTGTGTAAATGTGTTTCCCGACATTCGGCAGACCGGATCTTTAGTAACAACAGCACCTGAACACAATGCTCTCAATGTTCTCATCCCGTCAACCGGAAGCCATTTTATAATCTGCCATGCCATCGTCCCTCCTTCCCTATCCATAGCAACAGAATGAGCTGCCAAACTGTCTTCTGAGGGATTCAGTCCCACTCCCTGCAGGTGACATTAATTGTGCACGTGTACAAACCTTAACCTCCCTGGCAGTAACCCCGACCTGAGCTTGGGGTAGGAAAACTGAGCTGCGTGCGGTAAGCCCGAGCTGAGGTCAGAGTAGGGAATCGCATTGTTTCCTTGCTGTTTAGGAGTCCCGCACGCGATCGCTGCTGCGCAGCGGGACTCCAGCATCTCTCCCTGGCCTGTCTGTATCTTTACTCGGCCGCCGGGATTCCCATAGCCCCACTCTTGTTTCAGAGACCGGGCGGCCAATCAATGTGGTGGCGCGGCATGACGTCACTGGGAGCGGGCACATTTTTAAAGTGTCCACGAAGAGTCACACAGGGCAGAAAAAATGCATAGAGAAAAAGCGCCCTGTATGTTTTTTTTCTTACATATATAATGTATATACATATATATATATATATATATATATATATATACATATATATATATATATATATATATATATATATATATATATATATATATACACAGTGGGATGCGGAAGTTTGGGCAACCTTGTTAACTGTCATGATTTTCCTGTATAAATAGTTGGTTGTTACGATAAAAAAAATGTCAGTCAAAAAAGGAATATCAGCAGCACTGCTACAGTGAAAAAGATAGCTCTTTTATTTGTGCAATAAAATCATGTGACAAAAATGGAGCTGGAGGCAACTACAGCCCGCTGTTTCGAAGCGACATGCTTCTTCTTCAAGTTGCAAGCTCATAATGACAAACAATGTTCTCATACCTTCTTATATATGGCCACACATTCAAATGTCAGCCAATCCACAAATAGGACTTGAGAAGTGACCAATCAGAGCAGACCAAAAGAGTAGAGGACCTGATGGGGAACTTCAGTACACAGGAAGTACAACCCACAAGTGACCTCACTGTCAAAAAACACTCCCATAAGAAAAACGGCTGCTAAACCACGCCCAAAAGGAAAAAACGGACCTGATGGGAAACTGCCATATACGCGTAAAAAAATCACATGATGCGTAAAAATGTACGCATAAACCCCGAACGCGTAAACGCATGAAAACAGCACGCTAAAGGCATCCGCAATGAATGCCAACAGGAAAAAACGCGTAAAAAGCGTAAAAATATACGCAAAAGATCTGAAAACGCGTAAAAAAGTGACGCGTAAAAACCTCTGAATAAATGCCAACAAAGCTTACGCGTAAAAATTTAGGAGTGGCGTATAGATATACGCAAATAATTAAAGTAAACTGTACATGACCAAACCTGTAAAAAACAAAAGTCAAAAACTGTAAAAAATATATATGCAAAAAAGTATACTGATATGCTCAGATTGGTCATCGCTCGTGCATAAACATCAAGAACCTTAATCACATAAGATATAGAAGAGTACAGGAACAACCCTAAGACAATGTTATCTCAGAATATGAATACTAGATACATCCCATAAATTGTTCCAAAAATTGCTGAAAAAACCCAAGCCTATATTACTGGTCCTGATAGCCACCCAGATCCAAGTCTTCTTAAATACAAAACGATAAATCGTACTCCCTGTTTAAACCTCCTCGACCTACAGTTCCTAAACGTCTAATCCATCCTGCTTTACATTTCAGTAATGCTTTCAATCTATCTCCACCACGTAATGTCCTAGGTACACTATCTATGACCTGTATCCTAAGTTGTGACACTGAACGTCAAGACTCGACAAAATGGGACGACACTGCTTGTTCTCGATTCTGACCACGTATCGCACACTTGTGTGATGAAAGGTGTACACGTAAAGGTTGTGTCGTCATGCCAACATAAGCTAATCCACAAGGGCATTTACGTGTACGTCTTTCATCACACAAGTGTGCGATACGCGGTCAGAATCGAGAACAAGCAGTGTCGTCCCATTTTGTCGAGTCTCGACTTCAGTGTCACAACTTAGGATACAGGTCATAGATAGTGTACCTAGGACATTACGTGGTGGAGATAGATTGAAAGCATTACTGAAATGTGAAGCAGGATGGATTAGACGTTTAGGAACTGTAGGTCGAGTAGGTTTAAACAGGGAGTACGATTTATCGTTTTTTATTTAAGAAGACTTGGATCTGGGTGGCTATCAGGACCAGTAATATAGGCTTGGGTTTTTTCAGCAATTTTTGGAACAATTTATGGGATGTATCTAGTATTCATATTCTGAGATAACATTGTCTTAGGGTTGTTCCTGTACTCTTCTATATCTTATGTGATTAAGGTTCTTGATGTTTATGCATGAGTGATGACCAATCTAAGCATATCAGTATACTTTTTTGCATATATATTTTTTACAGTTTTTGTCTTTTGTTTTCTACAGGTTTGGTCATGTACAGTTTACTTTAATTATTTGCGTATATCTATACGCCACTCCTAAATTTTTACGCGTAAGCTTTGTTGGCATTTATTCAGAGGTTTTTACGCGTCACTTTTTTACGCGTTTTCAGATCTTTTGCGTATATTTTTACGCTTTTTATGCGTTTTTTCCTGTTGGCATTCATTGCGGATGCCTTTAGCGTGCTGTTTTCATGCGTTTACGCGTTCGGGGTTTATGCGTACATTTTTACGCATCATGTGATTTTTTTACGCGTATATGGCAGTTCCCCATCAGGTCCGTTTTTTCCTTTTGGGCATGGTTTAGCAGCCGTTTTTCTTATGGGAGTGTTTTTTGACAGTGAGGTCACTTGTGGGTTGAACTTCCTGTGTACTGAAGTTCCCCATCAGGTCCTCTACTCTTTTGGTCTGCTCTGATTGGTCACTTCTCAAGTCCTATTTGTGGATTGGCTGACATTTGAATGTGTGGCCATATATAAGAAGGTATGAGAACATTGTTTGTCATTATGAGCTTGCAACTTGAAGAAGAAGCATGTCGCTTCGAAACAGCGGGCTGTAGTTGCCTCCAGCTCCATTTTTGTCACATGATTTTATTGCACAAATAAAACAGCTATCTTTTTCACTGTAGCGGTGCTGCTGATATTTCTTTTTTGCCAGTTTTGAACTTGATGAGCAACAAGTTCTGATCAGCTATAGCACGCTTGTCTCCATTAAGAGTGCTGGGTCAAACTACTTGTTTGCAAAAAAAAATGTCAGTTAAATATACAGGGAACACACACAGTGATATGTGAGAAGTGAAATTAAGTTTATTGGATTTACAGAAAGTGCGCAATAATTGTTCAAATAAAATCAGGCAGGTGCATAAATTTGGGCACTGTTGTCATTTTATTGATTCCAAAACCTTTAGAACTAATTAGTGAGCCCTGACCTACATACAAAGGTGAATCCAATTATGAGAAAGAGTATTCAAGGGGGTCAATTGCAAGTTTCCCTCTTTTAATTTTCTTTGAAGAGTAGCAACATGGAGGTCTCAAAACCACTCTCAAATGACCTGAAGACAAAGATTGTTCACTATCATGGTTTAGGGGAAAGATACAGAAAGCTTCCCCAGAGATTTCAGTTGTCAGTTTTTTCCACAGTTAGGAACATATCAAATATCAGCGTTAGTTCACGCAATAAGCGAGGGTTATCGCACAATCACATGCGCTTTTCAAGTGAAACACGCACGTGATCACGTGATAACCTTCGCTTATCACGTGAACTAACGCTGTTCGCGTGATAAGCACTGCGCGCAGCAGATCGCGTGATAACTGCTGTGATAGCAGTTAAAACGCTTTAGAGAATCAAGCCCTATGAATGTCCACCCTATCTAACAGGGCTGTGGAGTCGGAGTCGTGCAATTTTGGGTGCCTGGAGTCGGGAAAAAATGCACCGACTCCGACTCCTAATGAATTTGTAACTGTAATTCAAATAGAAAATATGATAAAATGTTCTATTTCTCAGATAATAGTCATTAAAAATAATGTATATATACAGTAATAGCTGTGCTTAGTCCACAAAAATGAAATAAACCAATCAAAATTAGTTACTTGTGCTGCTTCAATAAAGCAGTCCCCGTATTTTTAAGGTCAGATATACATATCTGATTGTGACTGTATATATGATGTGTACACAGGAATCTCTTATATATACTAAATAACATCTATGCTGTAAGAATAAAGCCTGATGTGTAGCTGTGTCACTAATAGGGATGGTCAATGAGATGGAAATAATTCTGCATTGATGCTGATTTATGCAAATGTATGCACTCCCTTTGCTGATGAAATCAAATAATTTGATATGTTATTAAAATTTGGTTTGGTGACTACAAATTAAAGGGTAACTGAGACGGATGAAAAGTAAAGTTTTATACATACCTGGGGCTTCCTCCAGCTCCCTTCAGGCTAATCAGTCCCTCACTGTCCTCCACCACCCGGATCTTCTGCTATGAGTCCTGGTAATTCAGTCAGTCAGCGCTGTCCGGCCGTATGCCGCTCCCACAGCCAGGAACATTCTGCACCTGCGCAATAGTGCTGCACAGGTGTAGTATGCTCCTGGCGGCGGAGTGTGTGCATGCGCACTACGCCTGACTGGCTCAAGTACCTGGACTCATAGCAGAAGATCCAGGTGGTGGAGGAGGACAACGAGGGACTGATTATCCTGAAGGCGGCTGGAGGAAGCCCCAGGTATGTATAAAACTTTAATTTCATCTGTCTCAGGTTTACTTTGTACACAGTAGTACTATACTCTACATATGCACTCCCCACAGAGCTGCAGGGAATCCACTAAGAATGCTGTGCACATTGAACACAGAGATGTTGTCTGTTACAATCTCCTCATTCCCCTGCAGAGTACCTGCACATCCTTCTTACATGTTCCCACACTTACATTGCCTAGGGCCTGATAGATGTTCTTTGTTCCGGTTTGTACCTTTTACAAGTACTCTTACCAAGGACTAGTTTTAGTCTAAAGGGAATAAATATAGTAGTCTAGATATCCTTCTTACTTCAGTTGTCTTGTAAAATTCCTAAGCGTTGGCAGTTAAGAGACGAATTTCATGTTACATACTTTTAATCAACAAAATTGTAATATGCAAATTAGAGGAGTCGGAGTCGTGGAGTCGGAGTCGGAGGAATCCTAAACTGAGGAGTCGGAGTTGGAGTCGGTGGATTTTTGGACCGACTCCACAGCCCTGCTATCTAACGCCTCTATACTCCCCTCTGGTCAGCTTTTGTCTCTGAATGTAGCAGCATTGCTGGTTGTTAACCTCCCTGGTGGTAAGCCCAAGCTGAGCTCGTGCTATGCTGCGCAGGAGGATTTCTCAGGCCCTGCTGGGCCGATTTGCATCATTTATTTTTTTGCAACACTTTGCTAGCTGCGTGTGCATTCCGATCACTGCCGCTCCGCGCAAAATCGCCCCTGATCGCCGTGTCGCCCCCCCCCCCCCCCCCCAGACTCCGTGCGCTGCCTGGCCAATCAGTGCCAGGCAGTGCCCCTTCAGGACATCCCATTCTTTGAACGGGATTTCCTGATCAAAGATCGCCGGAGGCGATCAAATCGGGCGGGGGGATGCCGTTGTACAGCGCCCTAGGCTTGCTACATGATTTAAAAAAAAAAATAATTTAAAAAATAGTGCCGCGCTGCCCCCTGGCGGTTTCTAATAGACCGCCAGGGAGGTTAATATACTATTATTGTATTATTTATGTATTTATTGTTCCTATTGCATTATTATGTGCCATTATTGTTAGTCTATCTATTCTATTATTTACATGCTACACAGCACTATGGAATATGATGGCACTATATATATATATATATATATATATATATATATATATATATATATATATATATATATATATATATATATACACTAAATAATAATATTAAAGTGTGCTCTACCAGGTTATCAAAAATTTTATAAAAAAATAAGTTGTATCTAATCCTTCTTTTATAAATTACAAAATTTGTGGGAAATTGCTAAAATAGCTTAAGATAAGGTATAGTACAAGATATAATGTATCTGGTTCTGTCTTATTAAAATACTAGATTATTAAATAAAATCAAGTGTTATTGCAAATAGCTAAAATCCTAACATACACATATCAAATACAATACATCAATACAAATAAATCTCAGAGGCTAAACATAAGTGTAATGGCTACACCTGGCAGTAATACAAAGCCCTGTTACATTAAGGGCTCGTTCCCACTGTTGCGACGCGATTTCGGCCGCATTCCGACGCTTGTAAAAACGCATGCGGATGCGTTTCCACATGCGTTTTTACCCGCGATTTCGCCTGCGATTTCGCATGGCAGGGTGCCATGCGAAATTAACCATGACACTGCCAGGGCTAAATAAAATTGAAAAAGGTGCGAAATCGCACGCGAAATCGCGGGTAAAAACGCATGTAACAAACGCATGCGTTTTTACTATTAAGGGCTCGTTCCCACTGTTGCGACGCGATTTCGGCCGCATTCCGACGCTTGTAAAAACGCATGCGGATGCGTTTCCACATGCGTTTTTACCCGCGATTTCGCCTGCGATTTCGCATGGCAGGGTGCCATGCGAAATTAACCATGACACTGCCAGGGCTAAATAAAATTGAAAAAGGTGCGAAATCGCACGCGAAATCGCGGGTAAAAACGCATGTAACAAACGCATGCGTTTTTACTATTAAATACATTAGCGGCGATTCGCACGGATTCCCGACGCAGGCGAAATCGTTGGCTCTTTTGTGCGTTTTTTTCACGCTGAAAAAAACGCACCTCAACAACGCTACAGTGGAAACAGGCCCATCCACTTGTATTACATGTGCGGATCTGCATGCGTTGGACGCATGCAGATTCGCGATAGTGGAAACGAGCCCTAAATACATTAGCGGCGATTCGCACGGATTCCCGACGCAGGCGAAATCGTTGGCTCTTTTGTGCGTTTTTTTCACGCTGAAAAAAACGCACCTCAACAACGCTACAGTGGAAACAGGCCCATCCACTTGTATTACATGTGTGGATCTGCATGCGTTGGACGCATGCAGATTCGCGATAGTGGAAACGAGCCCTTACAGCTTGCACCTGGCTTGAACTTTGGCATGGGTCTACATATAACACTTCATAATGTTCAAAGGCAGACAATTGTCATGTGGTTAGATAGTGTAGCTATTGATATTTACTTTCCCCTTTATGATTTCTACTATCACTGGGTAACACAAAAACGTGACATTTAATCATTTATTCAAAGCTTGGTAGCCAAACTTTTTTTCAGTCTTTCCTGACTGTCAGACCTGAAAAAATCTAATGCTGCAGAGGCGTACGTATTAGTACACTGCGGGTTAGTTGGACGTAGGGAGAGCCAAATGACGGCTCTCCCTGCTGCCGCTAAACTCCCTGGTGGCATTAAGTACTATTCCTCCTCCGAGCCATCCACCTCCAACTCGGAGGAAGGTGTAATTTGGGGTCCAGTGATTGCAGAACCCCAAATTACTATTACACGCCCTGCACAGCATATATGTGCTGCTATGGGGCACCTAGTTTTGCACTAAGCGCCGTGTGCCAAAACCACCTGCTTTGTTGCAGAGATCTCTGTATTAGCAGTAGAAGTGTTTTTGCCAATGAGATATAATATCACTCAAAGTGCCAAATATTTTTAACACACAGGTCTTTTGCAGAGCTCCCCAGCCTGATTCCTCAGCTCATTGCTGGTTCCAGGACAAAGGACTGGTCCTAAGCAGGCTAGGAGATTCTATTGCATCCCCAGAACACTAGATCAGATTCAGCTGAACTTGTTTTTCGGTTAACAATCCAACTGCACATTGCCGAAAGTTTAAAGCAAACTCATAAATCCTGGGACAAACATACACGGGTGAGAGCCTGTAAGAAAAACTCTATGCGAGTGTTTGATCAAGGAATCTGTAAGTACAATATCTATTTATATTTCAATAAATTGGTATGTTTTTTACACTATGTGAGGCCTTTCCTTTGAGGTTTTAACTGCATGGTGGTCGGAAGGAACTTATTATACTGAGGAGAAGATCCTATGCCCTGATCCTCTCTGTTTTGAGCCAGAGAGGTGGGGACATCGCAAAGTATCCCAAAGCGCCTATAGACCTGAGTGAAGGCCTTTTGGTCTGGTGAGTCAATTCTCAGAGGGTGTGGTAGTGGTCACCCTCTTATAGGTTGTCACAGTGAAGATACAGTGATTATGACAAGACGTCCATAGGAGCCTATGATGTATTGAACACTTTTCAACTGGGAATCTTTGTTTTCTATTGTACCCAATGAGATTTTGTGCTATGTGTTGTGTAAGCGCCACCTTCTAGTGTTTTGTTATCTGTGAATATATGAAGGGGCAGCTCCAACTGATTTACTAGTCACGTGTATCCCTCTAATTGTTGTAGACACACACCCTGTCCTACACAAAACCACGGACTTTTGCTGACCTATCACAATATGAATACATTTTTTTTTAATATTGAGCTTAGTATCAGTGCATATAGTCTGCAATCTATACTCATTATTAAATGTACAGCACTGTTTAACCCTTTCTGTACCAGTCAGTTCTGGCCCCTTAAGGACCAGAGCTGTACCTCCCATTTTGCTGTGTGGTTACTGTGATTGGCTCACACTAATCATTAGGTCAGGAGCCAATGAAGATACTGAGATATGAAAACTCTGCTTTCAGCGTGACAGCAGAGCAAGCAGGCTGAGGCATCATAACAATGGCATGAAATGCAAGACCACATGGGGTGGCTGATGGAAATCAGTGCCCTGGCAGGGATAGCAGCACCCAAACAGGGAGTAGATTTCAATCATCAAGGTCAAGCAGTTAATATGCTTATGCTTACTAAACAAAGGATAATAATAATAAAGTGCTGCGGATGACAGCTAAAATGTATTGCATTAATGTGTATTATTAGTCAATACAACTCTATGTAAATACTGTCAATAAAATACATAAATACAGATAATGTTAATTTTTAAAGCCTAATTCCAGGAATTCTGTGTTTTAGTTTTGGATAGGGGGAATAATAGGGGAAAGGTAGGGTGTTTATTGCTTGCATAACTATAAATGCTTATTCTACTGTATTGTTACTATGAGACAAACCTTAGAAAAACAATGGATACTATACATCAGAAGTCTTCATGCATTTCACCTATTTTATGTCCTACTAACATAGATAATATTAAGGTTTTCATCTGATGAAATAGGCTAATTAAAGTCATTATCTTACTAATAATTAAGGTACTAATAAAAGCCGGATACTTAGTAGAGGACGGTTATCTAAGGTAAAGTTGACATTTTGGCATTTAAAATGAAATTTAAAGTTTACAAACCAGAAATATTGAATTTATACCTTGAAATGTCATGTTTAAAATGAATGTTAACCTTTTTTCTTAAGTAGCCCCATGACACTTAAGAAAATCCAAACTGACAATTCTACACTTTCTGAGGCTAATTTATTAAGTGAAGAAATTGCACGTTGCAACTGATAAAAACAGAAAATATAGAAAGAGGAAAGCAGCATACAGAAGAAAATGATGGAAGAGGATGAAAGTATACAAAAGAACAAAGTTAGATACAGCTGCGAATAAAGAATGGTACTGATAAAAAAAGATGAATAAAGAAGAATACAGATTAAAAATAGGAAATGTTTTTTTATTACTTATGCATGAAGTACAAGGGATTAATAAAGTTAGGCGAGAGGGGTAGAGTAATGTGCAGACATTAAATACTTCCCCAAATCAGCCTTGCCTGGTGTTTAGTAGGTGAGCACCACTTCCAGGCTGCTGCTAATATTGTATAATGTATTTTTGCACCTTAGCACTTTTGCAATCTTGCACACTTTTCCCTTGAAAAAGCTTCCCTTTGGAAGTGAAATATGTCAGGTTATTGGTGGGGGTTTGTGTAATCTATGTTATTTAATGATGAATGGGGAATGAGGATTATCCTCTATTATGTCGAATACCCATGTCTCCACATCATTGGTCAGTACTTTACTTAAAGAGTAACTCCAACCTAGAATTGAACTTTATCCCAATCAGTAGCTGATACCCCCTTTTACATGAGAAATATAATGATTTTCACAAACAGACCATCAGGGGGCGCTGTTTGACTGATTTTGTGCTGAAATCCCTCCCACAAGAAGCTTTGAGTACCGCGGTACTCTGGGCAAACTGCCACAATGTAACAATGTTCACAGACAGGAATTAGCTGTTTGGAGCTGTCTGTAACAGCCAAAACAGCTAGGAGCAGCTACATAACCTGCCCACAGTAAAAATGTCACCATGTAATAAATGTCAGAATGTAAATCGGGGAGAGGAAAGATTTTACAATGAGCAAACACTGACTAAATCATTTATACATAATTATGGTAAAAAATTAAGCACTTTTTTACTACAATATTTTCACTGGAGTTCCTCTTTAAGACATATGGCAGCAATCTATTTGGAATTTTAGTTTTTATTTATTAAAAGTTATGTTTTAGTCCCTATCGGGGAATAGTTGTGTAAATAAATAAGTAAATGCATTACCTAAATGAGTTTTTTTGTGATAAGTGAGCACCACCTTCATCTTCAGCAGCAAAATGATTCTCCCACAGCCATCCTAGGCCAAGCACTTGCATAGCACACGGACAAATTTTGTTTAGTGAATGTCTTTACTACTATTTGTGAAATAACTTTTTGAGTCTGTGCCTTTTGTTTGTAAGACTATGGGTTGATTCACTAAGTTTTACCCATAATTACTTGCATGACAAATATGAATTCCACCGCATCTTTCGTTGCAATGATCAAGACAAAAAATATCTGAAATAGCTGTCTTCATGCTGGCTTATAGGGCTCTGTAAAGCTTACAGGCTGTAGATGTGCCATATACCAGTGCTTCTGGATGTATCACTGGATTTTAAAGCAGAATGAAACCCAGCATTTCTTTTTGGCTCTAATAGATTATTTACAGCATATTATATACAACCAGCATTGTTTAGACTAGCATACAAAGGGTTACACACAGGACATAGAAGTTCCCTGCCAGCAAAGCTGGAGGCAGATGAACTTTAGGTAATGTTATCTTGTATTTAATTGTCTCAAGTGAGGAATGTAAATAAACACTTCTCTGACACTGCAGGCTCTGCTGAACAAATTCAGACAATCAAAAAGCATTTCGGCTTACGTTAGAACATAATTAAAGCAGTTATAAAGAAAATGCAAAGTCAGCTCTCAGGGTAAAAAAGTGTACTTTAAGAATGTATCATTTCTAAAAGAATAATAATAATACTTATGCACAAAAGCAATATGATAACCACGTGGCATATAAAAAGTAGGAAAACATGTTTTTATTGAATATTATGTCAGGGTTTTAAACCACTTTAAGGAACTTACAGGAATGCTTTACATATTCACTTACTGTCTTGAAATGATCTATAATGGAAAGAAGTTACCCAAGCTCATGTGAATTTTTTTTTAGCCTTTTATTTATATGGGTAGGATGTGAGCATGTGTAAGAAGAATCCAGAGATGCCAAATATGTATTTGTAACCCTAGGTCCGAATATTTGCAGGTGACTTCCATTGAAGAATACATTTGTAAATAAGGGGTTGTTTTGATTCTTTCTGACCCTACAAAACCTCCAGTGGTTCTAGTTTACCATAACTTACTGGGTAATAAGTAAGCACCTTTATTTTACAAGTCCTACCACAGTTCTATATCAAATCACACCGTGTACTGATGAAATCCAACAATGCTAGAATCAACTGTCTGCAAGTTGAATTATTTGGCTCCGTCAAATTAGTATGCTGCAGGTATACTGTAAACAAGTAGCTCTGGATGTATGCCTAGCTTTTCAATGATATAAAGGTATGGCCAGTATATTCCCTTACTACGAAAGTGATGCATTATGGGAGTACCTTCTCACTCATGTGAAGCTGAATTTGAGCAAATATCTTGTTTACAAAAGGGAAAACGTATACTTGGCAGAGCTTTTTTAGTTTGTATGTGACTCTTCTGCCTCTTTGTATTTTTCTTAAGTTCAATTATAAAGGAAGAAACAAAAACTATGTGGGCTGTTTGTTTAGAAAGTCCAATGTTATTACTGGAAATTGTCAAAAGGAATGGGAACCTTAATAGAAGGTCTAGTTTCTTCTATGGTATGTTTTCAGTTCACAGGTCATAAAAAGTGTGTTCCAGGACATGATGTGCTTGGACATTTTCTTAAAGAGATAAGTGAATTCTTGTGCCTGAGGAAGTGCTGGCTTACTGTATAACTACAGGATCCATCATATTATACTGTAACATCTGTCTTTATTTTCTAAGAAATGCAAAACAAAACTTTTTTTCACGTGTAACAGCACTTATTGTCAAAAAATGATGATTGATGTATAGGAAACATTTTTTAATTCTTTGGTCTTAAAGACAGAACTAGTAGACCCAAGCCCGTTTTAAAACAGGCTCTAGGTCTATCTTTTAACAGTGCGCATGCGCGGGCACCCGCCGCTCATCCACCAGCGCACACGGCGGCCGGGTCACTGTCCCAAAAACTGTGTCAACAGCTGTCTAAGTCCATGCTTTTTGCTACTGCGCATGTGACCCAGACAGCCATTGAGACAGGTCGGGGCGAGTGACAGAGATAGGCACACACAGGGACACAGGGGTTTCATTATAGAGGATAGATTTCATTAGATTTAAATTATACTTTCTACCACAGCAACAGTCCACTTTTTGAAAGATGGATGGCCCCGGATTCTAGTTACTTTGCTTTGGTGATTGGCTTGGATTCTAGGAACTCAAAATCTTGTGTCCCTAACCAAACAATACTGTCTCTGCAGTTAGCATTTCATTTATAGGGGTAGGAAATGTGCATATGTAAGAAGAATCCAGTGATGCCAAATATGTATGTGACACCCTAGGTTAAGTCTGTGCAGAGTTGCAGACACTGATAATTATCATTTTCTGCCACTTGTGAATGTGCGATGAATGCACGGTTTCCAGTTCCTGACCGGTTTTGGTCATGACGGAGTAACTCAGAGGTTCAGAGGGGGCACAATATGTCATGTGCTTCCAGTCTTTAATACAGTTTGACAACTATGTTATTTTCTGCAAACTCCAGATCCTTTACAGATGGATTTGTGGGGATGCAGTCATTAGTGTCCAGTGAATAAAGCAGTGGAGAGAGCACACTGTCCAGTCGGGCTCCAGTGCTGACTTTCAGAGAGTCGAAGATTACCTAACCTGCTGCCTTTAAGCTAAATGAGGCCTCAGCTAGTTCAATGTGTTGTAAATGTATTTCTGTTTAATAGTTCAGAAGATGCATCCTTGTAAAAAAAAAAAAAATTGCATCAAATTGTGAAAATTGCTTTTCAAAAAATACATTGCTTTTTTAAAAAATACAAATACAGTTTTTAAATTATTTATTTGTCAAATGCTGCCCTATTGTCCATATATATGTGTCTATATATATATATATATATATATATATATATATATATATATATATATATATATATATATAGCAACTATGGTCCTTCACATAGTTGCCCCAGGAATTAAAAACTCTCATTTGAGTTTAACATGCTTGATCTAAATGGTAAAAATTATACTGTAAAAATTGTGATGTTTGAGTAGCTACTTATTGGATTCTGTGCAGCTCCTTGCTTAGCTCAGTACTCACAAATTCTACATGCTGTTATTTAATGTCCAGTCAAAGTAAACAAATGATTGCATTTGTGATCAAGATGAAGTAAAGAAGGTCTTAACCACTTGAGGACCTTGGGCTTTACCCCCCTTAAGGACCAGGCACTTTTTTTCCATTCAGACCACTGCAGCTTTCACGGTTTACTGCTCGCTCATACAACCTACCACCTAAATGAATTTTGGCTCATTTTCTTGTCACTAATAAAGCTTTCTTTTGGTGCTATTTGATTGCTGCTGCGATTTTTACTTTTTATTATATTCATCAAAAAAGACATGAATTTTGTAAAAAAAATGATTTTTTTAACTTTCTGTGCTAACATTTTTCAAATAAAGTAAAATTTCTGTATACATGCAGCGCGAAAAATGTGGACAAACATGTTTTTGATGAAAAAAAACCCATTCAGCCTATATTTATTGGTTTGGGTAAAAGTTATAGCGTTTACAAACTATGGTGCAAAAAGTGAATTTTCCCATTTTCCAGCATCTCTGACTTTTCTGACCACCTGACATGTTTCATGAGGGGCTAGAATTCCAGGATAGTATAAATACCCCTCAAATGACCCCATTTTGGAAAGAAGACATCCCAAAGTATTCACTGAGAGGCATAGTGAGTTCATAGAAGATATTATTTTTTGTCACAAGTTAGCGGAAAATGACACTTTGTGACAAAAAAAAAAAAGTTTCAATTTCTTCTAACTTGCGACAAAAAAAAATGAAATCTGCCACGGAATCACTATGCTCCTCTCTGAATACCTTGAAGTGTCTACTTTCCAAAATGGGGTCATTTGTGGGGTGTGTTTACTGTCCTGACATTTTGGTGGGTGCTAAATTGTAAGCACCCCTGTAAAGCCTAAAGGTGCTCATTGGACTTTGGGCCCCTTAGCGCAGTTAGGCTGCAAAAATGTGCCACACATGTGGTATTGCCGTACTCAGGAGAAGTAGTATCATGTGTTTTGGAGTGTATTTTTACACATACCCATGCTGGGTGGGAGAAATATCTCTGTAAATGACAATTGTTTGATTTTTTTTTACACACAATTGTCCATTTACAGAGATATTTCTCCCACTCAGCATGGGTATGTGTAAAAATACAACCCAAAACACATTATACTACTTCTACTGAGTACGGCGATACCACATGTGTGGCACTTTTTTGCACCCTAACTGCGCTTAGGGGCCCAAAGTCCAATGAGTACCTTTAGGATTTCACAGGTCATTTTTGTTTCAAGACTACTCCTCACAGTTTAGGGCCCCTAAAATGCCAGGGCAGTATAGGAACCCCACTAATGACCCTATTTTAGAAAGAAGACACCCCAAGGTATTCCGTTAGGAGTATGGCGAGTTCATAGAAGATTTTATTTTTTTTGTCGCAAATTAGCGGAAATTGATTTTAATTGGTTTTTTTCAGAAAGTGTCATTTTCGGCTGATTTGTGACAAAAAATAAAATCTTATATGAACTCACCATACTCCTAACGGAATACCTTTGGGTGTCTTCTTTCTAGAATGGGGTCATTTGTGGGGTTCCTATACTGCCCTGGCATTTTAGGGGCCCTAAACCGTGAGGAGTAGTCTTGAAACCAAATGTCGCAAAATGACCTGTGAAATCCTAGAGGTACTCATTGGACTTTGGGCCCCTTAGTTCACTTGGGGTGTAAAAAAGTGCCACACATGTCGTACCGCCGTACTCAAGAGAAGTAGTATAATGTGTTTTGTGGTGTATTTTTACACATACCCATGCTGGGTGGGAGAAATATCTCTATAAATGACAATTGTTTGATTTTTTTACACACAATTGTCCATTTACAGAGAGATTTCTCCCACTCAGCATGGGTATGTGTAAAAATACACCCCAAAACACATTATACTACTTCTCCTGAGTACGGCAATACCACATGTGTGGCACTTTTTTGCACCCTAACTGCGCTTAGGGGCCCAAAGTCCAATGAGTACCTTTAGGATTTCACAGGTCATTTTTGTTTCAAGACTACTCCTCACGGTTTAGGGCCCCTAAAATGCCAAGGCAGTATAGGAACCCCACTAATGACCCCATTTTAGAAAAAAGACACCCCAAGGTATTCCGTTAGGAGTATGGTGAGTTCATAGAAGATTTTATTTTTTGTCCCAAGTTAGCGGAAATTGATTTTAATTGTTTTTTTCACAAAGTGTCATTTTCCGCTAACTTGTGACAAAAAATAAAATCTTCTATGAACTCACTATACTTCTAACGGAATACCTTTGGATGTCTTCTTTCTAGAATAGGGTCATTTGTGGGGTTCCTATACTGCCCCGGCATTTTAGGGGCCCTAAACCGTGAGGAGTAGTCTTGAAACCAAATGTCGCAAAATGACCTGTGAAATCCTAAAGGTACTCATTGGACTTTGGGCCCCTTAGCGTACTTATGGGTGTAAAAAAGTGCCACACATGTGGTACCGCCGTACTCAGGAGAAGTAGTTTAATGTGTTTTGGGGTGTATTTTTACACATACCCATGCTGGGTGGGAGAAATATCTCTGTAAATGACAATTGTTTGATTTTTTTTTACACACAATTGTCCATTCACAGAGAGATTTCTCCCACTCAGCATGGGTATGTGTAAAAATACACCCCAAAACACATTATACTACTTTTCCTGAGTACGGCGGTACCACATGTGTGACACTTTTTTGCAGCCTAGGTGCGCTAAGGGGCCCAACGTCCTATTCACAGGTCATTTTGAGGCATTTGTTTTCTAGACTACTCCTCACGGTTTAGGGCCCCTAAAATGCCAGGGCAGTATAGGAACCCCACAAGTGACCCCATTTTAGAAAGAAGACACCCCAAGGTATTCCGTTAGGTGTATGGCGAGTTCATAGAAGATTTTATTTTTTGTCACAAGTTAGTGAAAAATGACACTTTGTGAAAAAAAAAACAATAAAAATCAATTTCCGCTAACTTTTGACAAAAAATAAAATCTTCTATGAACTTGTCATACACCTAACAGAATACCTTGAGGTGTCTTTTTTTTCTAAAATGGGGTCACTTGTGGGGCTCCTATACCACCCTGGCATTTTACGGGCCCAAAACCGTGAGTAGTCTGGAAACCAAATGTCTCAAAATGACTGTTCAGGGGTATAAGCATCTGCAAATTTTGATGATAGGTGGTCTATGAGGGGGCGAATTTTGTGGAACCGGTCATAAGCAGGGTGGCCTTTTAGATGACAGGTTGCATTGGGCCTGATCTGATGGATAGGAGTGCTAGGGGGGTGACAGGAGGTGATTGATGGGTGTCTTAGGGGGTGGTTAGAGGGGAAAATAGATGCAATCAATGCACTGGGGAGATGATCGGAAGGGAGTCTGAGGGGGATCTAAGGGTTTGGCCGAGTGATCAGGAGCCCACACGGGGCAAATTAGGGCCTGATCTGATGGGTAGGTGTGCTAGGGGGTGACAGGAGGTGATTGATAGGTGTCTCAAGGTGTGATTAGAGGGGTGAATAGATGCAAGCAATGCACTGGCGAGGTGATCAGGGCTGGGGTCTGAGGGCGTTCTGAAGGTGTGGGCGGGTGATTGAGTGCCCTAGGGGCAGATAGGGGTCTGATCTGATAGGTAGCAGTGACAGGGGGTAATTGATGGGTAATTAGTGGGTGTTTAGGGTAGAGAACAGATGTAAACACTGCACTTGGGAGGTGATCTGACGTCGGATCTGCGGGCGATCTATTGGTGTGGGTGGGTGATCAGATTGCCCGCAAGGGGCAGGTTAGGGGCTGATTGATGGGTGGCAGTGACAGGGGGTGATTGATGGGTGGCAGTGACAGGGGGTGAGTGATGGGTGATTGACAGGTGATTGACAGGTGATCAGTGGGTTATTACAGGGAAGAACAGATGTAAATATTGCACTGGCGAATTGATAAGGGGGGATCTGAGGGCAATCTAAGCGTGTAGGCGGGTGATTGGGTGCCCGCAAGGGGCAAATTAGGGTCTCATATGATGGGTAACAGTGACAGGTGGTGATAGGGGGTGATTGATGGGAAATTAGTGGGTGTTTAGGGTAGAGAACAGATGTAAACACTGCACTTGGGAGGTGATCTGACGTCGGATCTGCGGGCGATCTATTGGTGTGGGTGGGTGATCAGATTGCCAGCAAGGGGCAGGTTAGGGGCTGATTGATGGGTGGCAGTGACGGGGTGATTGATGGGTGATTGATGGGTGATTGACAGGTGATTGACAGTTGATCAGGGGGATAGATGCATACAGTACACAGGGGGGGAGGGGGGGCCTGGGGGGGGTCTGGGGAGAATCTGAGGGGTGGGGGGTGATCAGGAGGGAGCAGGGGGCAGTTTAGGGCTTAAAAAAATAGCGTTGACAGATAGTGACAGGGAGTGTATGATGGGTGATTAGGGGGGTGATTGGGTGCAAACAGTGGTCTGGGGGGTGGGCGGGGGGGGGATGTCTGAGGGGTGCTGTGGGCGATCAGGGGGCAGGGGGGGAATCAGTGTGCTTGGGTGCAGACTAGGGTGGCTGCAGCCTGCCCTGGTGGTCCCTCGGACACTGGGACCACCAGCGCAGGAGGCAGCCTGTATAATACACTTTGTATACATTACAAAGTGTATTATACACTTTGTATGCGGCGATCCGGGTGCTAGTAACCCCCCCGGCGGGTTACAGCGCGAGGTGGGCGGAGCCAGACCCCGGCGGCCGATCGCGTCACGAATGACGCGATTGCGACGCCCATGCCCGTAAAAGGACCGCCGCCATTTGTCTATACAGCGGTCCTTGCGGGGTCCACTTCCCGGCCGCCAATTGTATATACGACGGTCGGGAAGTGGTTAATAGTTTCCATCACTAAATACGCCCAATTCAGCCATGAATTCAATATCTGTGGTATACGTGGGCAGCCATAAGATTTTCGCTCTTGAAATGAACTAAATGAACCATCAGTTTGGCAAGTTTGAAAATTCTGCATGTGTCAGGTGTTGGTGTTTACATGCCAGCTGCTATAAGGTCCCAGGGGCATTTGAACCATTCCAGCAAGTCATATTGCTTTGTAATGACTATAGGAGAATGCAGATGGAGTGCCAAAGGGCTATTAATATAAGCCAATGTTCTGTTTGTCTTTACTAATGTCTTACACTTGTGGTTCGCAAACAGCTTTTGCCCTCCCATGGGAAAGCATATGTGGATGCCCTTGTAGATGCAGGACTTCTGCTTGTACTGTGAATCTTTTTTAGAGTAGAAATAATAAGCAAAAGGACACATATATTTGCATTAACATTTACAATTATGCAAAAAAAACCAAAAACCAAAAAACAACATTATTAGCATTGGACTAGCAAGATACAGAAGTTACATGAAAAGAACTCTGCTTAGTGCATGCTGAACACACCTGAATTTATGCAGTACGGTGTTTGGCTGACTGCAGGTACCTGACACAACCGTGGCAAGCACATCAAACTTCAATGTGTTTGTTATTTGATGTTAGCTATACTAAGCCTGTTAATTAGATTCTTTACATCTGAAGATCTGTCACAAGGAGAAGCTGAGAATCAGACACATTTTCCTTCTTCACACCTTTGTAGTTGATGCTTTACTTCAGTATCAATACATAGAAATACTAAGAAGGTTGACATAGAAAAAAAAAATATTTCAAGTCTAACCATATGTCTCATTCTACCTGCAAAATAGATTTCATTAAAGTAACAGCCCAGTTTTGTAAAGGGAAACAAGCACTTCTATCCAGATGAGTAATAAACAGTGGAAATATTGTTTTTCAACGTAAACATAAAAAAAATAATTCCTGTAACAAAAGTAAAAACTTGAGAATTCTGTACCAAGCTTATTGTGAGCAATGGTTGGGAGAAAAAAAAAATCTGAATTTAAAAGAGCTTTAGATTTTTTATTATTAATATTATTATTGAACCCAAAAGAAAACATTTAATTCTATTAATTAACAAAGTGGTTGGGATTTCAGTTGAGGTACAGTACACACAAACAATAAAGTTGCACTTTCACATCTACAGTGCTTTCCACAGTAATTTGCAGAGATCATCAAACATTTAAGCCTTGTACACATGCTGGTTGAGGCTGCCACAGGCCAAAATCTAGAGTGCGTACAGTGGCGTCTATCCTCCTTCTTGCACTGGCAAGCAATCTGCCTGGGGGAATGTCTCAGCCAAGTGCAGGCAAAGGAAATGTTTCTCCTACCCACCCCTCATTCGTGCAACTTGCCATTTGCCCTCCGTCCCCCATGTATAGCAACAGAATACATTGCTAGCTTGCAGGCTGGTGATGCCTCTGTATGGACTTGGCCCTAAACTGTCGTACGAGAAATCAAGTCAAAACTCTCCCGCACAGCAGTCCTTGTACGAACATATGAGGCTTTACTTTATAAATTTTCCTTCACCGAGGGTCACAAGTTACTCTCACCTATATTCTTGTAGCAGCACTTTTATAGGGCGGTAACTAGAACATACAAACACTGGGGAAGAACATACTAAAGGTATACGATAATGAAATTGGCCAAGAATCCACCATGTGCAAGGGTGTTCCCAGAGCACGTTTTAAATCCTGGATCGCTGTACTTTAAATCAGGGGTCCCCAACCTTTTTGAGCCCGGGGCCCACTATCCCGACCAAAATTTTCTCCGACCCCCCCCCCCCCGGGGGGGGGGGGGGGGCATGGCTAGTGTCGGCGGCAGCAGCCCCCCCTTTTTTCCCAGATTCCACAGTATAACAAGTACAGTTACCACAGTATAGCAAGTGCGGTTAGCCCAGTATAGCAAGTACAGTTACCACACTATAGCAAGTACAGTTAGCCTAGTATAGCAAGTACAGTTAGCCTAGTATAGCAAGTATAGTTACCCCAGTATAGCAAGTACAGTTACCACAGTATAGCAAGTACAGTTAGCCCAGTATAGCAAGTACAGTTAGCCCAGTATAGCAAGTATAGTTAGCCCAGTACAGTGTTCAAAGAAGAATAAAAAAAGTGCTTGATACTACTGACATGTTTATTGCTGGTGATAAACTCACAGTATTGCATCATAGACATTTCTCAAATATAAACAGATGATACTTATAGTGTTTAAAAGTGTCGGGGTGTCTGGGGTAGCGGTGGGCGCCGCTGGGTGCTGGTGTTGTAATGGCAAGAAAACGAATAGTGGTAACAATCAGAGCCACCAGAAAGTACTCGAAGCAGCAGGAAATTATTACAAAGAAGGACACTAGACAGCCACATAAGAATGTTCCGTAGAACTGTATTATTCACTGGATACTTAATATATAATTTGAGATCATAATGGTGACATAAACACCAATACATTAAACTTACTATTATCTGTCTGTGAAGGATGGTGAGAAAATACTGTTCAGACTTTTTTTTGGGCACATCCACGTCTGAAAAAAGATCACCGTAAAATAACTGGACACATTTACTCCAAAGGAAAGGAAAATGACCATATTTAGTTTGTCCATTCAGAGGTTGCGAAAGCCTATTTATCTAGAGACTTAATGCCACGTGTTATACACTGGTCTAAACATGTAACCTCCTTTAAGCCACATGTGTATGTCACAATTTTCAAAATTCACCCAGTGTGGTTAACTTATTTGCTAAAAATATGAAAAAACAGGAAAACCTTACGCCCTCCGCCCACTTACATAGGAGAAATGCAATGCTGGCACAGAATGTAACTTCTTTAAATTCAGGCAGGAAATCTCATGAGACAAAGAGACTTGCTTGACCATTTCCTCCTCCAACATACTTGGACAGTATAAATTAATTTGCCTACTCATATAAATTGCACTGTTTTATATCATTTGTCAAACAAGCAGGTTCAAAGGACCTAAGCTATGCTAATGTTCAAGAGCAGATGTTCTTCCAGCATTTTCCTCATTACATCACAAGCAGACCTCTGTGATACTTTCAGCTATTTATGCATATTCACGATGGCTGCATGTGAAACACATGTGTCAACATCTTTTCAGGAAAAGTCAACCCATGGGTGTGTAAGGGAGGTTAGGAGGTGACTGATGTGGGTAAATCTAATACCAAGGTATACAGTAAATCAGTTGCTTCAGTCATTTAAATAAATGCCAACTTTGTAACAGCTAGGGCGTTGGGCGTTCAAAAACTCAGGCGTCTGCAATATTCGTATGGTAAAGTCTGTTTTTCAGAATCAGCACAGTTGAGTGATATCAGAAAAAGATCATTTTAGATTTGCCTAGTATGTGAGTTTTACACGGAAGCAAGTTTGTTTATGATGTATACAGTACATATCAAGAGCATATTTTGAGTAAACTTATAAGATCATATACAGTTTGCTGTGCATGCCAATTAAGCAAATTCTGTTCTCTCACTTCTGAATGGGAGTGTGGGGGTATAACATGAAAGGGAGTACAAAGTGAAACTTAAACGACCTCTGTCGCGAAAATCTTAAAATGTAAACCACATGTAAATAAGAAGTACATTTCTTCCAGAGTAAAATCAGCCATACATTACTTTTCTCCTATGTTGCTGTCACTTACAGTAAATAGTAAAAATCGGAAATTACCGACAGATTTTGGACTAGCCCATCTTCTCATGGGGGGTTCTCAAGGTTTTCTTTATTTTTAAAAGCACTTAGTGAATGGCAGTTGCTCCGTCCAACTGCCAAAAAAGTGTGCAGGGAGGCTGGCCAGCATCTTTGTATAAATCTTTTTCAGGGAATGTGTAACGATTGTGGAATTCTCTCCGTGATCAGAGCACAAGACGTGCGCTGACACTGTGGAAATCATCCACAAGCGTATAATTTGCGAGAACCCAGCAAAAGGTGCAATGCACCTGTAGAGGGAAATTTCTGTCGACAGGGGGAGCTGTGGAGTGCAGAGGAACAGCTCCTCTGCCCTGCCACACACGCCAGACAGGAATTGCACGAAGGGAAGAAACGCAGGGCAAGATAGCCCTGAAAGAGAGAGATCAAAGCGACAGAGGATTTGCGTGTTCACCAAACTAGTCGCCACCCTGCGACGATGAACACACAACCATGAAGACAAAGTGAGAAGGCAATCGCCAGAGATGGCGATTGCTAACAGAGACACAAGACCGAATAAGCACAGATGAGGAATGTATGTATTAAAAACAATGGTGCATGAGCCAGCCTGGGGCCCCGGGAACTCTCACTGCCCGGGGCCCCAGAACCAGCATCTAACACCATATGTGAGCGCAGCCAAAACCTTGGAGCTGCCACCTCCAAGGCCTGTCTCCTACTGCTCTAAAACTTACCAAACACACAATTGGAGAACCTCACTCCCAAACAGTTCTCTGCTGCTTTATAAAGCCTGCAGGCTGCTTATAAGCCAATGAGAAGTGCACACATAATACACCTAGCTTGCAGTGATAATCAAGCAAAAGTTGAGCAAGTCAGCCAGTTAGTAGGAGAGGGCTTCAGTTGCATATAGACAATGGCTATATGACCAGCAGGGGGCACCAGCGTGCAGGATATTCCCTCTCATCTGCCCCCCTCCTAACTAAACTGCATGGGATACTACAATAATTAAAAACAATGGTGCATGAGCCAGCCTGGGGCCCCGGGAACTCTCACTGCCCGGGGCCCCAGAACCAGCATCTAACACCATATGTGAGCGCAGCCAAAACCTTGGAGCTGCCACCTCCAAGGCCTGTCTCCTACTGCTCTAAAACTTACCAAACACACAATTGGAGAACCTCACTCCCAAACAGTTCTCTGCTGCTTTATAAAGCCTGCAGGCTGCTTATAAGCCAATGAGAAGTGCACACATAATACACCTAGCTTGCAGTGATAATCAAGCAAAAGCGTGCAGGCTGGCTCATGCACCATTGTTTTTAATTATTGTAGTATCCCATGCAGTTTAGTTAGGAGGGGGGCAGATGAGAGGGAATATCCTGCACGCTGGTGCCCCCTGCTGGTCATATAGCCATTGTCTATATGCAACTGAAGCCCTCTCCTACTAATTGGCTGACTTGCTCAGCTTTTGCTTGATTATCACTGCAAGCTAGGTGTATTATGTGTGCACTTCTCATTGGCTTATAAGCAGCCTGCAGGCTTTATAAAGCAGCAGAGAACTGTTTGGGAGTGAGGTTCTCCAATTGTGTGTTTGGTTTGTTGAGGAATGTATGTATGTCCACCAATCTAGCCGCCACCTGCGACGGCAGACACACAACAAGGAAACCGAGTGAGAACGCAATCGCCTGAGAAGCGATTGCGAATGAGATTGAGCAAAGGGACAGATTGTATGTGTGTGCACCAAACTAGTCGCCAACCCACGACGGTGCATACACAACAGCAGATATGAAGTAGGAACGCAATCGCGAGAGAGGCGATTGCCAAGGGTGACACAAGGCTACAGCAAGGCAGAACACGAGAGTAGCAAAGGCACAGCAAATCATACAATGAGGAGATACGGAAAATAACAAACGCTAGCTAAACGCGAACACCGCACTCATTCGCGACAGTGCACGCGTTTATGCGCAGTCCCCGCGTGATAAGCACAACAGAGACAAGCACGCCTAACTAACCACCGACAGACAAACATGAAACAGAGGACGCAAGCGCTTGCTTAACGGTTACCTCACCGAGCCTCCAGCAAGCGTTCGTAGCAGACAAGACAGACACACGAAAACATGAACAAGCGAGAGATAGGATCCACAGCACTAGCGAAAGAGGCTAGTGCGATCCAGGAAGACAGAACAGAAGGATCCACAGCACTAGCGCAAGAGCCTAGTGCGATCCAAGTACAGCAAGAGAGTAGCAGACCAGAAGGATCCACAGCACTAGCGCAAGAGGCTAGTGTGATCCAGGAAGACAGACCAGAAGGGGCTACCAGTAACAACCACTGTTCAGGTTAGCACCCAGACACAAAGAACGATCTCCTGTCGACCACCGCTGGGACAGGACAATCGCAACAGACAAACAAAACAGATAAGCAATCCTAACTGCACTAGGGAAACCTGCCTAGTGCAGTCCCAGGAATTACTCTAAACTAATCTTCACACAATGAGCAAGGCTGATACTCCAGGAGTGTTACACAGGACTAAATCCTTATGACCAGCCCAGGACTCTGGGAAACATAGCTCTTTATACTGCCAGTCATCAAAGAAGGCAGGTAGGAGATTCGCATAACGAGTGTATGCAAATTCCTCAGCAACAGAACAGACCAGAAACTTGTAATGGAAAAACAGGTCTTGCAGAGACCTGCAGCCCACAGACTAGAGGAATGGTCAAACAGCTGTCTGCCAGTGCATCCAGCTGAGCGGATCATTACAGTACCCCCCCCCCCCCCTCTAGGGTCGGATTCCAGACGAGCCTCTAAACTGATATTAACAAAAGACTCTAACTGAAGACTCATGAAGGTCGGGGCAGCCCGACAAGGCCCAATTCCAGAGTCAGTCCAGCCGAAACCGACCTCATCGGAAGCAAACGCCACCGAAACATGCCCATCAGTACTACCAGTCTCAGTATAACACCCATCAGGACTGTGAATGCCCGAGAAGAAGCCATCGACACCCTCCAGACAATACCCACCACCTTCCAGGGAGCATCCGAAAATACCAAATCTGCCACAATACCTGTTCGAAGTGTCCCTTTCAACACAAAAGCCACTGTTGATCCTATCCAGGGTACCAAGCAAAATCTCTCCCGAAATCTCCCAGAACCTTTTGAAGCTCCACAGAGATCCCAAGAGGGCAGAACAATCACCAGGCTCACATGGAAAACTATCAAGCCCTCCTATGGAACCAATGATTATTCTGGACTCAGAATTACGAGGACACCCATCAAGATCAGGACTTTCAGGGACCACTTCTGGGCATGCAAGCAGGCAGGCCAAATCGGAGCATGTCTCCACCGAGGAAGCATCTGAGCATGCTGGTAACCGAGGCACACTTGGGCTTTCTGGGTCACAGAGCACATTCTGGTACACCAGCACAGGAGAAACCTCAGAACATGTAGGGGAACTGCCAACCACAGAGTCCGACACGACAAGACCAAAACCAGTACCGGGCAGAAAATCATCATGAGTGGAGGTCACAGGTACTGGTCTTTCAAAAGAAGACTCGGACTTAAATTCAGAATTTTCTGTGACTGTAATATCATTATTGACTACATATGAGTGAAGCTCCACCAGAGCTGCAAAGGTAGTCAGCACAACAGCAATGCCTACTGAAGTGGGCAACACCTCAGAAGGACTTGGGGGGCAGGAGACATCTCCTACAAGTTCTGCTCCCTTTGGGAGGAACTCGGAGACCTCCAGAACATCAAACAAGACCTCAGGAACATCATTTTCCAAGTTTTCTAAGAAGGATTCTGAACTATCCATGTTACAGGGCAAAACTGAAACTTTATTTTGTGGACAGGGCAGATGTCCCAGGGAAGGTTCCACCATAAACTGAGACTGAATTTCATCATCATGAGCGGAACGTACAGGAATATTTACTGGAACACACACTGACTCCCTAACTTTAATCTCGCTGCACCCAGAATTCTGCGTAGCAGTCAAACTAGCTTGCAACTCCAAAACTGCAGAAAAACAGGTGAGTATAGTGGCAATACCTAGACGAGCCTCTAGGGACACTGCAGGATACTCTAAACAAGGCCATCTTAACTCATCCAGAGTACAGGGTGCAGAATCAGCATTTTCCTCAGAACAAGAAAGGGACTAACAAATGTCAGTGTGAGTGCAGATCATGTTTTCATTCATGGTACAGGGCAGATTCAGAGGAGGCTTCTCTGGGCAAAGCAAAGAGGCCTCAGCATCAGATTCGCAAAACCGAAGCGCTGTCTCACTCTTAGATTCGGCTAACCATGTCAAATCCGAGGAGTCAGAATGCAAAACTTGCGAATCAAAAATCGCTTTAGGTTGTGAAACTGACACTTCCATAGCGCAAACCTCCGCGATCTGCGAGGCAGACTGTAAGGCGTTCAGGACAGAAACACTGGAGCAACTGTCACCAGGCAACGGGCCCTTACAGGTGCGAACAGGGTGAGACAAAGACGCATTTGCAGTAGAAATAGCGACAACATCAGGAAAACTTTATTAGACATATTAATTTTACTTTTGATGCTGCATAATTTAGGAATGTTCCCCATAGCAGGATCACAGATGCAAGATCTTAAAGATCTGTCTCTAAATGACAAGGGATCCCACACATCCTTGAGAAAACTGGCACATCCATGCCGATCACAATCTGCAGGAACATCCGAGAAACAGGCATCAGATCGCACAGATTCAAACTGCACGCAGTCAGGAGAGAATCCTCCAGGATTCGCACAGGAATCAACCACAGTGGCACACCCACTCATTTCAGATCGCACAATGTCACGACTCACATGCTTTACCCCAGAAATGCAGGAACAATCATCCGACAACGATGTCTCTTTATTGGAATCAATTGATTGGTGTGTGTGCAACTCATCCAAAATCATCTGCCACACACACATCACTGGATCCACAAAACACCTGTCACACTCATCGGAATCAATCAAAAGGTACATAGAATCGAGACATGCAATTAAGACATCTTTGCTTTTTGCAATGTAAAAATCGCAAAAGGCTTTCCAATCAAAATCAAATTCCTCCATCAAGGCCCCGATTTCCCATGAGGCAAATGGAGGTTCAAACAAGCCAGTATCTAAGTAGCTTTCATACGGGTTGGGGTCAGGTACATGCATAGACTTTCTTACTCCTTTAATATAGAAAATAATTCTGCCTATCAAAGGATCCACAAAAGCTTTGGATTGGGGTAAAAAACCCGGAGACTGAACAACATCATTGTAAACATCAATAGGGAGTGTTTTATTCAGATGCTTGCGTCTTTTAGTTTTTCCCTTTTTTGCAACTTTGCATGTCTGCTGTTTAAAACCTGAAGTGGCAACCGACACATTGAACTGATTGTCATACTGAAAGGTTTTGCATGGAAGGGAAAGATCAGCTGACTTATCAGCAGCTACACGTTCAATCAGAGCAGGTGGTAAGCCAGGAAGTTTAAACCAGTGAGAGAATATCACTGCAAGAAACTGATACAGATTATCATTCCAAGAATTGTTTTTTAGCACATCATACGCCCAGGTGAACAAATCGCCTTTTAAGAGCACATAGGCAAACTGAAGAGCCGACGTGGACGGATCAGTAATCTGAAAGGAGGGATTCAGGCAAAACCTCACACATTCAGAGAGAAATTCCGCTTTGGTCTCTGAGTTTAGCCTTTGAAAGCTCTTAAAGACACAGGACCCATACTCGACAAAATCGTACAAATCAGAAATTCCCTCTACACTGGGAATTTTGGTTTGGCTGGTCATACTGTAACGATTGTGGAATTCTCTCCGTGATCAGCGCACAAGACGTGCGCTGACACTGCGGAAATCCTCTACAAGCGTATAATTTGCGGGAACCCAGCAAAAGGTGCAATGCACCTGTAGAGGGAAATTCCTGTCGACAGGGGGAGCTGTGGAGTGCAGAGGAACAGCTCCTCTGCCCTGCCACACACTCCAGACAGGAATTGCACGAAGGGAAGAAACGCAGGGCAAGATAGCCCTGAAAGAGAGAGATCAAAGCGACAGAGGGTATGCGTGTTCACCAAACTAGTCGCCACCCTGCGACGATGAACACACAACCATGAAGACAAAGTGAGAAGGCAATCGCCAGAGATGGCGATTGCTAACAGAGACACAAGACCGAATAAGCACAGATGAGGAATGTATGTATGTCCACCAATCTAGCCGCCACCTGCTATGGCAGACACACAACAAGGAAACCGAGTGAGAACGCAATCGCCTGAGAAGCGATTGCGAATAAGATTGAGCAAAGGGACAGATTGTATGTGTGTGCACCGAACTAGTCACCAACCCGCGACGGTGCATACACAACAGCAGATATGAAGTAGGAACGCAATCGCGAGAGAGGCGATTGCCAGGGGTGACACAAGGCTACAGCAAGGCAGAACACAAGAGTAGCAAAGGCACAGCAAATCATACGAGGAGATACGGAAAATAACAAACACTAGCTAAACGCGAACACCGCACTCATTCGCAACAGTGCACGCGTTTATGTGCGGTCCCCGCGTGATAAGCACAACAGAGACAAGCACACCTAACTAACCACCGACAGACAAACATGAAACAGAGGACGCGAGCGCTTGCTTAACGGTTACCTCACCGAGCCTCCAGCAAGCTTTCGTAGCAGACAAGACAGACACACGAAAAGATGAACAAGCGAGAGATAGGATCCACAGCACTAGCGAAAGAGGCTAGTGCGATCCAGGAAGACAGAACAGAAGGATCCACAGCACTAGCGCAAGAGGCTAATGCGATCCAAGTACAGCAAGAGAGTAGCAGACCAGAAGGATCCACAGCACTAGCGCAAGAGGCTAGTGTGATCCAGGAAGACAGATCAGAAGGGGCTACCAGTAACAACCGCTGTTCAGGTTAGCACCCAGACACACAGAACGATCTCCTGTCGACCACCGCTGGGACAGGACAATCGCAACAGACAAACAAAACAGATAAGCAATCCTAACTGCACTAGGGAAACCTGCCTAGTGCAGTCCCAGGAATTACTCTAAACTAATCTTCACACAATGAGCAAGGCTGATACTCCAGGAGTGTTACACAGGACTAAATCCTTATGACCAGCCCAGGACTCTGGGAAACATAGCTCTTTATACTGCCAGTCATCAAAGGAGGCAGGTAGGGGATTTGCATAACGAGTGCATGCAAATTCCTCAACAGCAGAACAGACCAAAAACAGGTCTCTCTTCCAGAGACCTGCAGCCCACAGACTAGAGGAATGGTCAAACAGCTGTCTGCCAGTGCATCCAGCTGAGCGGATCATTAAAGAATAAAGGCCATGCTGAGAATCCCCCATGAAGAGATGGACTAACTCAAAACCTGTCGGTAATGTCAGATATCTACTACCTACTGTGACAGCAACATAGGAGAAAATTTATAGCTCATTTTACTGTGGAATAAATGTACTTCTCATTGTATATGTTTTAAATATTAAAGGGAACCTTAACTCTGAGATAAAAAAAAAGTTTCACTTACCTGGGGCTTTCTCAAGCCCCCTGCAGCCGTCCTGCGCCATCGCAGCTCCTCAATTGTCCTCCGGTTCCCCGCTGTGGCTTAGTTTTGTTTTCGGCCGACTACCAGTCGGCTCCCGGCAACGCGTCCTCTTCTTCGCCTTCCCCGCTGTGAAGTGCATCATGCAGGCGTACTTCGCCTGCACATGACGCGCTTCACAGCGGGGAAGGCGAAGAAATGGACACGTTGCCGGGAGCCGACTGGTAGTCGGCCGAAAACGAAACTAAGCTGCAGTGGGGGACCGGAGGACAATTGAGGAGCTGCGAGGGCACAGGACGGCTGCAGGGAGCTTGGGAAAGCCCCAGGTAAGTGAAACTTTTTTTTCATCTCAGAGTTAAGGTTCCCTTTAAGGTTTTCGCAACAGTTCCTCTTTAACCCTCCTGGCGGTCAATTAAAACCGCCAGGGGGCCGCACAGCACAATTTTATTTTTTTTTAAATCATGTAGCTAGCCTAGGACTAGGTGCATGACAGCCACTGTGCAGCGGCCTCCTCCCACCCTATTCGATCGCCTCCGGCGATCAAGCCCGTCAGGAAATTCCGTTCTGAACGGGATTTCCATTAGGGCTTCCCAGCCATGGCGACGGGGCGGGATGACGTCACCGACGTCGTGACGTCAAAGGGAGTCCCGATCCACCCCTCAGCGCTACCTGGCACTGATTGGCCAGGCTGCACATGGGGTCTGGGGGGGGCGGCATTGCACGGCGGGTAGCGGCGAATCGGCATGAAGCGGCGCCGATCGGGCAAAGTGCTAGCTGCGTGTAATAAAAAAAATTGTGCAAATTGGCCCAGCAGGGCCTGAAAAATCCTCCTGCGCGGCATAGCCCGAGCTGAGCTCGGGCTTACCGCCAGGAGGGTTAAGGACTCCTATCATAGGGGAGTTAGTGAATTCATTTCAGCCCACGCATACGTCAGTACTGCAAATCACTGTGTCTTTTATTTGGCTGACGGGCTGTGCTCTGTAGACCAGATTCATTGCAGGTGCTGCTTGGTGAGTTGCCTTTCCACCTATCCAGCACATACTTTACATCTATCTCTCTAGTAACACCCCCACCACCACAAGTAACATAACCATAACTAAAGTATCTTTAATAATATACATTTGTTTAATATACAATGGGAAGAATGACCTGATTATTTGGTTTTGCAATGGCCTTGACTGGTTGGTAGAATAAGGAATTCTGGTGAGAAACTCAGAAATAGAACTCAAAGATACTGACTCAAATGTTTGCAAAAGTACAAACTTTATTGAACCAAGATTGAATTTAATTCTGGTGAGCAGCAGGTTATTTTGGTGCTTGCTAGTGTGCAACCCACGCAAGGGTAATTTGGGGTTCTGGCGATCTTACTTCTCCCTCCGAGTTGCTATGAGAAGAATAGTATTTAATGCTGTCAGGAAATTGAGCGGAAGCAGGGTGAGCTGTCATTCAACTCCAACTCACTGGCGGCAAAATCATATGTACGCTTCTGGAGGAGATATATTTCTATTGCGGAGCCCAAAAATATTATAAACGCTTTGCTTGTATCCATTTAAAACATATTATTATAATCATTTTTTAGGAGACAGTGTTGGTGTTGAAGGGATCAAGTCTAAAGGTGGCCACTAATGATCCAACCTTTTTCATCCAATCTTACCATTTCTATGTAATATAAGGTAACTGCCTAAAGTATCCAATCAGTATATTTACTCAATGTACCCTTATAATACATAGATTTGGTAAGATTGGATGAAAAAGATTGGATCATTAGTGGCCACCATTACACTGTCCACATATAAGCCAATCTCCATTTAGGACAGTCTGTCAGGAAATTAAGATTTGTCTTTAATAGCCTTCTAGTAGTGCAAATTCTTATGAGAGCAAGCATTTGTATGCAAATACTCATGTCCACACACTAGTTACTACAGGTGCCAAGGGATCCATATAAGTCTAAGAATAAGTTCACACTTCTTTTTAAAAACGTATCGGTGGCTCCGTTTTTTGGCCCGGATCAAAAACAGAGCCATGGATACCAATGTAAAAAATAGCAGCCTTTTTCACTCAATTTAAAAACGGATTTGTCTGTGTTCAGTAGTATCAATGTGTTGAAAACCGACACGGTCCTGATTTGCAGCATTTTCACGGACACTGGATACACGGAGGGGTAGTGAAAATCAATAGGAAAACTGATCCCCCTCTACACAGGCAGCTTTGGACACAGAAACGGATCCATTTTCTGTATCCCAGCCTGTGGGTGGGGACGGGACTGCCATGCTGGTGGGCGTAGCAGGCAGGACAGGGGCGACAGCGGGGCAACGGACAACCCCTATCCCTCCACTGGGTCCCCCGTCCCCGCTCCCCCTCCAGCTACTTGCGCAAAAGTTGTTATACTGTATGCAGGCAGCGAGCGGGAAGCTTACCTTCCTTACTTCCTCCGCTCGCCGCGTCACTTCAAATCAAGCGGCGAGCGTTGAAACGCAAAAAGAGAAGGTAAGCTTCCCTGCTTGCTGCCTACACATACATTATAACAACTTTTGCGCAAGTAGCTGGAGGGGGAGCAGGGACAGGGAACCCAGGTGAGGGGGGGGCACCTCCCTCCCCGCCGCCCGCTGATAACCCCCGTCCTGGCTGCTACCCCCTCCAGCATGGTGGCCCCCTCCCCACCCATGGCTGGGCATACGTTTCCACGGACTGGAAACATATGCTGCAAAAATGCATTTTTAGGAAAACGGGGGGGGGGGGGGGAATAATTTGAAAAACAGATCCCTTTGAAGCAGATCCGATCTGCAAGCGTACAAGTATGGCCCTAGACTAAGCTGAGATTTACTCAGTATTAACCACTTCGCATCCAGACCTTTTTTCCCACTTATTGACCAGAGCAGTTTTGACGGTTTAGCTATGTCCTTAAATAATCAGAAATAACTTTATCCCTATTTAGTACACAGAAATGAAATATATATTGTTTTTTTTTAGGACAAACTAGGCTTTCATTGTATGCCATTTTTTCCCTCGAACAATTTTGTTTTCTATGAATATTAATGGGAAAACAAAGAAAAAAATAGAAAAAAACATGTATTTCTCAGTTTTACCAATTCCAGTTTAAAAATAAAAAGTGCTACTGTAGATAAAAAACACAAATTTTGTTTGGCTATTGTTACTGCTTATCACAAAACTTAGATTATGTTTCGGTCACAATTTTTGGTGTAGATATTTGATTCTGAAATAATGCTACAGAGTGTATTTGTCACTATGAAATGAGAAAATAAAAGTATTTTTAATAGTAAAAATCTCATTAGCTCAGGAATCATATATTCCCATTCACCAATTAGTGCTGCATCAGATAGTGCCAGAAATGTGCACAGGAGCAAGCCCAATCCTGCACAGCACTGCTTCTGCTACAAGATGTATATGTGAGAGATCGCGGAAAAGCCGCCGCATGTACTGGCAGTAAGGCGTCTGGTGTGGCTGGGTTTGTTAGTTCACACAGATGGATGGAGAGCTACGCGCGCGCGCCAGAAGTCAGGACCTTTATACCAGCAGCAGAGGTATCAGCTGATCCGGACGATCAGCTGATTCCTGCTGGACTCCTGATTGGCTGAGTGGCTCGGGCGGGGCGGCAGAGTCCTGCAACTATATATACAGCTTGTTTGGCAGTTGCTGGTTGTCTGCCATTGCGAACACTTACGTGGAAGCATTCAGACCATAGTCAGATCCTACAGTGTGTTTGAACCAGGAGGACCTGGGAATTCACACTGAGCCAGATTACTTATGTTTATCATTTGTGTTATACTCCAGACTAGTTCCAGGGTGCTGAGACCACGGACCTCGCACCCAAGACTAGGGAACTGTGTTATCTTTGTGTTACACTCCAGGCTAGTTCCAGGGTGCTGAGACCACGGACCTCGCACCCAAGACTAGGGAACTGTATTATCTTTGTGTTATACTCCAGACTAGTTCCAGGGTGCTGAGACCACGGACCTCGCACCCAAGACTAGGGAACTGTATTATCTTTGTGTTATACTCCAGACTAGTTCCAGGGTGCTGAGACCACGGACCTCGCACCCAAGACTAAGGAACTGTATTATCTTTGTGTTATGCTCCAGACTAGTTCCAGGGTGCTGAGACCACGGACCTCGCACCCAAGACTAGGGAACTGTATTATCTTTGTGTTATGCTCCAGACTAGTTCCAGGGTGCTGAGACCACGGACCTCGCACCCAAGACTAGAGAACTGTATTATCATTTGTGTTTTTCTCCAGACCTGCTTGTGACACCCATCTTCCAGGGGTCACTAGCCACCGAGTCTTCTTGCTATTCAGCCTGGGACTCCGCCCCCTTGGATGTCTCAGGCTGCTGCAAGATCTCTGCACTTCCAAAGGGAGGTATTTCTCATACTGCCAAGGACCACCTGCTCCTCGGGTGGTCCTCACTCAAAGTTATTACTGTTGCACCAAACACTCACACTATATAGGTGTCCAGAGGTTAGTAATATATCTGTATTATTGGTGATTCTGCAGATCATCCATAATCAGGTGTATATCTGAATTCTTGGTGATTCTGCAGATCACCAATAATCGGATTCTCTCTGCGTGCTGACACCGATCGTTACAGTATATCTACTGACTTGTGGCTTAGATGAAGTCACAGAGGACATATATCTACTGACTTGTGGATAAAGTGGTTAATTTATTTTGATACCTGACCTGGGATTGATCTACTTTGTCTTCCTATGTTTAAATCTTGGTTGGCTCAACTTGTTATTGCCTGCTGATCAACATGGTTTATCACTGCTGGCATCAGCTTTTCTGACTCTGCCCTAGCTTGACTTACTACTGCGGACTTCAGTTTGCTTAGCATTGCTAATACTTTCTGATTTTCCTGCTCCACCACTGTTGACCTTGGCTTGTCTGCCCCACAGTTGCTGACCTCAGCATGGCTGACTCTGCTATAGTTGGTTCTTTTGTTGATGACCTCAGCTTGTCTGACTCATTCACTCGCTTCATTGGCGCTTGACCTCACCTGGCTTGATTTATCTCTCACTGTCTACTGTATACAAGTTTCCAAAGCCTGCATATGGTTCCACCCACCCTTAGGCCTGCTGCCACCAGCTCAAAATGTCAAGAACCATAGCAATATAGGCACATTTTCCCTCACATTCAGGGTACTTAGAATATGAAGTGAAAACAATACACTTTTCCGCCAGGTCTCCAACACAGGTATGTGATATATACACATATATCATTAAAGAGGCTGCTGAACTAGGAACAACAAATGTATTTTTTAAGGGCTCCAGTAAAGTGTTAAATTAAAGGGAACCTATGTGAGAGGAATATAGGAGCTGACATCTATAATCCTTTTTTAAAAATGCTAGTTGACAGACCATCATGCTTAACTTTTCTGCTTCAATGGTTTCTAACTTAGTTCCTGACTTATATTCTGAAAACAAGCACACAGCCAGTGGAGTAACCCCACAGTTAGAGCAACTGATCTGTATAGCTGTTTTAGGTGAGTCACAAATAAAATATAATTATAAGTAAAGGATTAACATAATAACAAGGCAAGAAGCACTTCTAAGAGAAAAGATGGAAGCCATCATATTCCTCTTGTACAGGTTTCCTTTAAATTTGATGCCCTGCTCATTAAAATAATACAGGAATTGTCTTTTTTTACCACACATCCTTTCTCATACGTCAGTTGTCCAAGTTATGACAAATTAAAGGGACCCTGAGCTGTGGGCTAACATGAAAATCGAGACTTACCTAGGGCTTCCGCCAGCCTCCCGTAGACCGGGAGGTCCCCCAGCATCCTCCTGCTGTTTCTTCTGGTCCCGCTGGTGGCTCCGGTAATTCAGCGACTTTGGCTGAAGTCGCCCAGTGACTTTGGCTGAAGTTGCCCATGTGCACCCTGCACGTCTTCATGTCAGCCGCCGTAGAAGTCCTGCACATGCGCAGGAGGGGGGGGGGGGGGGTCTGGATTAAGCTCCAGGTAAGTCCAGAGTTTCATGTTAGCCCACAGCTCAGGATCCATTTTAGCTGAGGAGATCCCTTTATTGATTTATTTTTAAGAAATCTTTACTTAATTTAAGAGTGATAAATTATGCAAATGGCAACACACGCAATTTACCGTCTTAAAGTTTGTCTGTTTTCCCAGGACCTTGACTGAATATTTAAGAGCTGTTCACATTACACCTTTTCTCATTGATTTTCTGATATTATGACAATTTTTCTGGTCTAGCAGCCATAGCAAACTTTAAATGAGTTATCTGGTGAGATGTTTTCCTGCCTTGGTTTGTAGTAGTGAAATTTTGATTTCTGAAGCCCTAACTCTTCCCATCAAGGAAGCAGGTAAATTAGGCCCAATGCACGCCTGGTAAATTGGGCACCGCCACAGGCCACAATGCAATTTGCAGCTATGGCAGCACTGCCATGTTACTTTTGGCGCAATTATAGCCAATCTCCTCCTACTGGCCATGAATTCAGCAGTGACTGACCCAGGGCAGCACAGTGGTGTAGTGGTTAACACTCTCGCCTTGCTAAATCCCAGCCAGGGCACTATCTGCACAGAGTTTGTATGTTCTCCCCATGTCTGCGTGGGTTTCCTCCAGGCACTCCGGTTTCCTCCCACATCCCAAAGACATACAGATAAGTTAATTGGCTTCCTCCTAAGATTGGCCCAAGACTATGATACTTGCACTACACGATTTAGATATATGACTATGTAGGGACTAGATTGTGAGCCCCTCTGAGGGACAGTTAGTGACAAGACAATATACTATGCACAGCGCTGCGTAATATGTCGGCGCTATATAAATACATAAATAAATAAATATTCTATAGCCGTACTCCAGCTAGTCATAGCAGTGGTGCAGCAGCAATGGGCACTCAGCTATAGTACAGACAAATAGCATTCCACTTTGATAGATTGGCTACAGATTCCGGCAATTGCTTTTCCAGCCCAGAGGTGCACTCACACTAAAAGGGCTACATCTCCCAGCATGCATTTTGGGGGGCTGTGCATCTTGACCTGTACCTTTGTTATCCTGCTGGTGGCAGCACTAAGGAACTTTTGTGTGGACGTCCACTGTCCACCAGTGCTATTCCCTGGCTCACTTGCAGATTGAACTGTGAAGACTTTTCTGGACTATCATCTGACCAATGTGCTGCATATTTAAGCCTGTTTCTCCCAGCAACACATTGAAACATTATTACTGCTTGCAGCCTTGTTTTTCTGATAATTGATTCTGCACCCCTTGCTTCTGATACTATTACTCCCTGGTATAGATCCCTGCTAAGCTTGACGATTCTTTGCCTACTTTTATCGGATATTCTGGCTATTGATTTTGGACTGCCTTGATTGCTCTTGTGCCTGCTGATTTCAATACATATATTGTATGAGTGTTCCTGTGCGTGTGTGTATATAGTGTGTGATCTGTGCCCTTATATATATATATATATATATATATATAAATATATATATATATATATATATATATATATATATATATATATATATATATATATATATATATATATTCTGTGTGATTGATTCTCCTGTATCGTACATTAGATAATCAGGGAGGTATTCTGGTATTTCTGATGTGTTATTGATTGAACAATTGTGCAGGCATCAGTATTTCCTTTGTGATCTTCTGGTCTTTTGCCACATTAGGATTTGCATGCACAGATCTTTGTTCTGCTGGTTGGGTTTAGCCACAACAATGATCTGCATGACCCAATCGTTACACCGTGGATGTGTACTACTAGCATGGGCACTTCAAACTGTGCCACCTGCAGTTCTGTATTTAGAAGATGGCAGAGCGCACACAGAGGGCTAGAGAGCAGCCCTCCAAAAGGCAAGAAATGCCTGATAACCCCATCGGCCCACATTAAACCTAACTAAGAGGGAGGTTATAGTTTTATACATTTTAGAAAAAACGTTCTCAAATCTCTTCAAGAGGCAAGACCTGTACCTGTACCAGTTAAAAGCCACCAGTGCAAAAGAAGGATGGTGGAAGGTGAAATTATGATGATTTTAATGAGTCTAAAGCAGAGGTCCCCAAACTTTTTCAGTCAAGGGCCAGGTCAACATACTTCCGACTGCTGCGGGGCCGAATCAGCAAAAGAACAGAATTTGGCCCTAAATGACCGCACCACATGGTATTAGCAAAATAATCAAACCTTTATTACATCAATATCAAAAAGTTAAAACCATAAAAACAGATGCACAACAATTTGTATAGCCCTATAGTGTACAAATACTACACAATCTCAATATAAGTAGTGCATGCCAATATACATATGCATAAGAGCGCAGTCCCCCATATACTGGAAAGTGGGAAGTGTGAATAGTGGGATTAGGTCAATAGTATAGAGATCAAAAATGTGCATATTTACCCTGCATGAATATGCACGGGTGTATGAGAAAGTGTATGAGCTGAGAGATGGAGTGCCAAGATGGAATAAGCAAAGAGCTAGTGCACAGGACCAGTGAAACCTCGAGTGAATGTGAGGGCAGCGTGAATGGCCACACTAGGAGGATGCTATAGCTTTTGCTGATTTGATCACTATATATTTTGGCCTTTCTGCACGCTATTGGGTATATTATTTAGTATTTACAAGCCTTTGTAATATTGTTGATGGTGCTTATCCATTTCTTTGCAGTGTTCAATTTGCTGCGGGGCCGGAACATACATAAAATGATGTTGAAAAACATTACATTGAATCTGGGTATTGATTTCTCCCAATCATGCACGCAGGAGAACTCCCAGCAGCAGCCATTCAGTCATGATGCGCCCGAAAAACATCTTTGTGCACCAGTGAAACATACCCAAGTGACAACCTACCATCCAGTTGGACAGCAGTGTCACCTGATGCAGAATTGTATTGGAAGCCAGCGTATGACTGCTTGCTGGCTTCTACAGTATGTGGATGGGTAGTGCCAGCAATGCTATTCTATATACAGACCGCTGATATTTAAGAGTGCAGACGGCCACATCTATAAGTTATACATTTTGGTTTGGGGGGGCCAGTGAAAAAGCCCCCGGGGCGCCCCTTAGTTTGTAGTCCACTGGTCTAAGGGATTGCAACTGCCCTTGACAGGGAAGCTCCTTGCAACTATACTGAACCTCTGCTTGTCCTAAAAATGGGCACCAGTGCAGTCCTGCCTCTGTCGCTCATGATTTTATATACCACTTTTAAACAACACATGATGCAAAAGGGGTTATAAAGTACCTTGGAAGTTAGAGAAAAAAGGAGAAATAGATGGGTAGTAGAGACATCAGTGTGCTTGCTGACCACTGTTTATTGTCTTTTCTTACTTTAATAAGTTAAGAAAAATAACAAAATAACATTGCAGGGAATGTACACTGAATCACACACGGGCCACTGAGTATCATGCATAAATGACTTGCCTGACTATTCCAAATTACACAAAAATATTATATGCAAAGTCGTAGGGTGGCTACAGTTTCTGAAACATTCTTCTTCTGAAAATTGTATGGTAAACTTCTGCAAATAAGAAGATAACCTGTGCTTTGCTGTCAAACTTACCTGTGAGTGACAAGACAAGTGCAGTTATTCCCTCTTTAATTTAATGACATTAAAATCCTCATCTTGTCTACAAAGTGCTTTTCCTAATTCCAGCCTTACAAAAAGCTAGATAAAGATACATCTGTCTGCACTTTGGACCAAAGGCTTATCATTCTTTCACGCAATCCCTATCCTCTCCTCTCATAAACTTGTACTCATGATTTAAAGAGGAACTCCAGTGAAAATAATGTAGTAAAAAAAAGTGCTCCATTTTTCAATAATTATGTATAAATGATTTAGTCAGTGTTTGCTCATTGTAAAATCTTTCCTCTCCCCGATTTACATTCTGACATTTATTACATGCTCCTAGCTGTTTTGGCTGTTAGAGACAGCTGTAAACAGCTAATTCCTGTCTGTGAACATTGTTACATTGTGGCAGTTTGCCCAGAGTACCGCGGTACTCAGAGCTTCTTGTGGGAGGGGTTTCAGCACAAAATCAGTCATACAGCGCCCCCTGATGGTCTGTTTGTGAAAAGCATCATATTTCTCATGTAAAATGTGGTATCAGCTACTGATTGGGATAAAGTTCAATTCTAGGTTGGAGTTTCTCTTTAATTCCAGCCTTTTTGTAGCTTATATAGAGAAGAGAACCGGTAAGTAATAACTGCCTGATATGGCTGTTTGCATATTATTATTATTATATTATATTATATTCATATAGAACTTACACCTTCCATAGCGCGTTACATAGTCCATAGTCCTGTCATTAATCACAGTGTTAATCCCCCCTAAAGACCAGGCCATTTTTAGCTAAATAGACCACTGCAGCTTTAAGGCCAAGCTGCAGGGCCGTAAAACTCAGCACACAGGTGACCCCCCCCCCTTTTCTCCCCACCAACAGAGCTCTCTGTTGGTGGGGTCTGATCGCTCCCCCAATATTTTTTTTTTTATAAATATTTATTTGTATTCTTTTTAAATAAAATGTCAGTTTTTGCTGTTTTTTTTTACTTCCCTCCCTCCCTCCCCTGGCCAGCCAATCACTGCGATCGGCTGTGATAGGCTTCAGCCTATCACAGCGGATCGCTTTCCTGTGTCCCAGGGGGACAGCCGTGTCACACGGCTGTCCCCAGTACAGCGCTGCTGCAGATCGCAGGGCTGTACAAAGTAATTAGATGGCGGTTTCGCCGTCTAACAGTCTCCCCAGACTGAAGGCGGAGCAGAGCTCTGCCTTCCAAGCAGGAGATGCGCGCGCAGCCTGCGTGCGATCTACTGCTAGCCCCATAAACGGCTGTTTACGCCAATCAGCGTGGAGCAGTCCTAGGGCTGCCGCACTGCTCACGCCAATTGGCGTGGAGCAGTCGGCAAGTAGTTAAACAGGATCTCACAATCTAATCCAAAAACACCAGCCTTTGCAATGAAACCTGTGAATACTCAATTTGCTAATGGAAATTATAAAAAGTGAATATACAAGAAGAGTACTGGACAAGATTATTATACAATGAATTTAAACAGCAATTCTAAAGAATTCTTCTTAAAGACTACATTATGGAATAATTCCACATAATCTGTTTGCTTAGCCATATTTATGTCCCCATATACATATGGGGAAAGGAGAAAATGGTTGGTAAAACTAAAGGAATCCTCTTGGATTGGAATGAATGGCACTGCAGCCACAGTTATGAATATTGTTATCGTTACAGCCACAGTCACTGATCTGGGGGTCAAAAGTAAAGGAAAGAGGAAAAATAAATACATATATATATATAATTTGTAAGTATTAACTTCACAGTACTTTCACACAATGATGCATGAATTCTTATACTGTATTATCCACTAGCTTTCATTTTTATTCTTAAAGAGTAAGAAATGGAAGAATATTGGATAATGGTAGAATCTGTATAAATGATCTTACTCATTGACACACCTTGACTCAAACACATTTTGCATTAAAGCGAGAAGAATATGAATTGAATATGTTTATTTTAAAAAATGCTGCACCTGTCATTGCTTTGACAATCCTCTCTTCCTTCTATACATTCTCAATCAATGACCCAAAATAAGATGTTCTGAAGCCAAAAATTCAGTGTGACAGCCTCTCAGCTGCATTTGATAAAAGAGCATAGCAGTGGCGTCCATCCATTTTATTTTTACTTTTATAGTCTAAATGAGTGGACAAGGATTAGAATCTCTGCCAATTGTATTGCTATTGTGGGTGTCCTTTTTGGAAAGAAAACTACTCACTTTTTGAACTTGTAACACCCAAGGTTCCTTTTGGAGGTCATCATGTTACAAGTTCTACCTCTTTCCCACTTTACCCCCCAAACATTTCTTCAATGATTACCCCATCTCAGTTGAATGAGATTACCTGTTTCCTCTACAGACATACAAAAAATATTCTCCAACTGGGATACTAACTGCAGTAAGAGTCTCAAAAATTATAAGTATTCTGCAATCTGTGTAAAACTAATTCAACAATTTTTATCTAGAGTAGGTATCTAAACTTTTTGTTACAGATTTTTATTTCAATACTTTACATAACTGGATGCTTAGCTGGTATTTTTAGTAAGGAAAGTTGTTATCTTTGCAAATGACTTTGCACTAAGAACTAATATGTGTTAAACTTTTAAGAAACGATTTAGTCACTGATTCCAGACAAAGCACTGTGACACAGTTTTTCAGATGACCGTAGACTAACATCACAATCAAGTTCTTCAGATTGCTACGTTTCCAAAACTTTTCGTGATGTGATTCATGTCTTGCATATGTTTGGCAAGTGTCAAATGCATCATTTCATTAGAAAAATAAAAGTTTCAAATAAGCCAATACAAGGTCACTCCAGGATAGCCTGCTAGGACAAAGAGTTAATATTTTATCTATTTAGGCCATAGTTTTCATTATTTTTTAAAGCCTTACAACACTGTTTTAGATGGTTATGATTCAACACACCAAGATCTGTTTCATTCTGAAACTTATAATGGCAGTATTTGTATAGCAAATGAGTCATCCTGACGAAACTAGTTGGGCGGAGCCTATCCACGGAGGGAGACGCTGAAACCTCGAGGATAATTTTATATGCGCATATTTTAATGGAGATTGTAAGTGCAATTTTAAACATTTTTTTACTGAAATAAACGGTGTTACACTATTGGAGTGTCTGTCTGAGTTTAAAGGTGAAGAGATACTGGAGGGACGTGCCTGAGAAGGGATTGTGACATCGCTGCAAGCGCTTATGCTGAGCTTAATTGGTCAGCCATATGATCTGGTAAGAGGCCAGCGTGTCTGTATACGGATTGTTGGTGTGGTTCACACTGGTGGAGGTTTGTGTGGCAGACACGAGGTGAAGTATATATGAACCAACGTACTACACCATAGAGGTTCCTCTTGTCTCTTTACATGTACTGCGGTGAGTCCATTGAAGACACGAGAAGGCTTTTGCAGGCTGGGCCACATACGCTAAATGCCAAATGTAGTGATTGGCATTTTCATCTGGTGAGCATGATCATTTTGTATTGAGGATTTTATTGATTGATGACAACATTGCAAGCTTGTATACTGTGATAAGGACTGGCAACACAGGCGTGAGGAGTATAAGGACATTTACCCAGGCTATCGTTTTGGGCCTGAGCACTTGGACTTTCGCCTATCGTTACACATTGTGAAGAGTATATGTATTGTGCACTACTGTTGTGAGGGGGATCGGGGTACGAGTAAGGGGGATCATACTGGGCCTATTTGAGAAGAATGGTGTGTATACTGTAGACCTGTTGAGCGCTGAGTCACATACAAAAGTATTTGTATAGCGCCTTTCTCCTGTCGGACTCAAAGCGCTTGTGAGGCAGCCACTAGAGCGCACTCAGTAGGCAGTAGCAGTGTTAAAGGGGAACTGAAGAGAGAGGTATATGGAGGCTGTCATGTTTATTTCCTTTTAATCAATACCAGTTGCCTGGCAGCCCTGCTGGTCTATTTCTCTGCAGTAGTATCTGATGAAAACCAGAAACAAGCATGCAGCTAGTCTTGTCAGATCAGACTTATAAGTCTGAACCACTGAAACACCTGATCTGCTGCATGCTTGTTCAGGGGCTATGGCTAATAGTATTAGAGGCAGAGGATCAGCAGGGCTGCCAGGCAACTGGTGTTGTCGAAAAGGAAATAAACATGACAGCCTCCATATACCTCTCTCTTCAGTTCCCCTTTAAGGAGACTTGCCCAAGAAACTCCTTACTGAAATACGTGCTGGCTTACTGAACAGGCAGAGCCGAGATTTGAACCCAGGTCTCCTGTGTCAGAGGCAGAGCCCTTAACCATTACACTATCCAGCCACTACTTATGAAGGTTAATGTACTAAGGAGAATATAAGTGATACAAATACAACAAACTTTTTTTTTTTTATGTGTCTATTAGTGCAGGGAACTCAAAGCATATAATAGGCTTACTCCTTAAGCCAGCACAGTCAGGTTTCTCCCTGGTCTCACGGCATCCCCAGTGCCCCTGCATGTGTGTGCACGAGGTCACGTTCTCATAGATAGGCGCGTTCATCTTATTCCCCCAGCGCCAACAAAGGGGAACTGTTAATTAAACTATAATGAGTGGCCTGAAGGCCTCTATATTACTGGAGCAGCCAATGAGCTTCTGGAACTTGTAGTCCCACAGGATTGGTCATCGCCCCAGTAAAGATCTGCCCCATCCAGTGCTTCCCCATCCATAATGGCATTTAGTTCTTGTGTGCTGGTCTGCTAGGTGCAATTATTAGAATGATCTAAGTGTAACGACCTTGCCTGACTTTTGACCTCAAATTTGATTGTGTACCTTTACCTGCTCTAGTCTAAGCACTTTGAAAGCAGTCATCTCTGACCTCCTGTGTATGACCTTTGCTTTTTGCACTACTTTCTTGCTTTACGGATTTTATTAGGCTTTCCTCCAACATTTCCTGTTGCTGACTCAAAAGGTTTGACTACTTTTTCTGCACGTATCTTGCCTAGAGGGGTTCTTTTGGTATTTCTGCCTTCACGCATCAACAAACTTTCTATTTTTCAAAATGGAATAAAGATGGCTGCCTCCATATTGCCATCACAGAATTCCTCCAAAGTCTGAGAAATGCAGATTCTTTTTCAATTGTTTAGTGGTGATCTGAAAGGGAAGATAAGCAGCTGTAGAAAGCTAAGGATAACTGTATGGGATTTACTTCAATGCTGCAGACCTGTTTATTACAGTTCTAAGGTGAGAACTTAAAGAGGAACTGTAACCAAGGATTGAACTTCATCCCAATCAGTAGCTGATACCCCTATTTCCATGAGAAATCTTTACCTTTTCTCAAACGGATCATCAGGGTGCTCTGTATGGCTGAAAATGTGATGAAACTCCTCCCACAGTGTGATGTCAGCACTTAGGTAATGACATCACACTGAGGGAGCCTTGTTGCATAGTGGGAAATAACAACTGTTTCCAACTGCCAAAAAAGCAGCATCTCCTTCCACAGATATTACCTGCCAGAAGTAAAGATGTCTCCCGAGATAAATTTTAAAATATAAATCAGAGAGAGAAAAGATTTTACAATGGGTAATCATTGACTAAATCATTCATAAAAAATTATTGTAAAAATTAATCACTTTTACATTATGTTATTTTCACTGCATTTCCTCTTTAAACCATGCCCAGAACTTGGCAATTTCAATTCAACCACCAGCAGGCAGAGCTCCAAGGTAAGGTTTTTTTCAATCAGTGTATGTATGTATGTATGTTGTATATATATATATATATATATATATATATATATATATATATATATATGTATATATATATATACAGTGGTGTGAAAAACTATTTGCCCCCTTCCTGATTTCTCATTCTTTTGCATGTTTGTCACACTTAAATGTTTCTGCTCATATCAAAAACCGTTAACTATTAGTCAAAGATAACATAGTTGAACACAAAATGCAGTTTTAAATGATGGTTTTTATTATTTAGTGAGAAAAAAACTCCAAATCCACATGGCCCTGTGTGAAAAAGTGATTGCCCCCCCCTTGTTAAAAAATAACTTAACTGTGGTTTATCACAACTGAGTTCAATTTCTGTAGTCACCCCCAGGCCTGATTACTGCCACACCTGTTTCAATCAAGAAATCACTTAAATAGGAGCTATCTGACACAGAGAAGTAGACCAAAAGCATCTCAAAAGCTAGACATCATGCCAAGATCCAAAGAAATTCAAGAACAAATGAGAACAAAAGTACTGTAATTGATGAACCTTCCCAGGAGTGGCCGGCAGACCAATATTACCCCAAGAGCACAGAGAAAACTCATCCGAGAGGCCACAAAAGACCCCAGGACAACATCTAAAGAACTGCAGGCCTCACTTGCCTTAATTAAGGTCAGTGTTTACGACTCCACCATAAGAAAGAGACTGGGCAAAAACGGCCTGCATGGCAGATATCCAAGGTGCAAACCACTTTTAAGCAAAAAGAAAATCAAGGCTCGTTTCAATTTTGCTAAAAAACATCTCAATGATTGCCAAGACTTTGGGGAAAATACCTTATGGACCGACGAGACAAAAAGTTGAAGTTTTTGGAAGGTGCGTGTCCCGTTACATCTGGCGTAGAAGTAACACAGCATTTCAGCAAAAGAACATCATACCAACAGTAAAATACGGTGGTGGTAGTGTGATGGTCTGGGGTTGTTTTGCTGCTTCAGGACCTGGAAGGCTTGCTGTGATAGATGAAACCATGAATTCTACTGTCTACCAAAAAATCCTGAAGGAGAATGTCCGGCCATCTGTTTGTCAACTCAAGCTGAAGTGATCTTGGGTTCTGCAGCAGGACAATGACCCAAAACACACCAGCAAATCCACCTCTGAATGGCTGAAGAAAAACAAAATGAAGACTTTGGAGTGGCCTAGTCAAAGTCCTGACCTGAATCTTATTGATGTTGTGGCATGACCTTAAAAAGGCGGTTCATGCTAGAAAACCCTCAAATAAAGCTGAATTACAACAATTCTGCAAAGATGAGTGGGCCAAAATCCCTCCAGAGCGCTGTAAAAGACTCGTTGCAAGTTATCGCAAACGCTTGATTGCAATTATTGCTGCTAAGGGTGGCCCAACCAGTTATTAGGTTCAGGGGGCAATTTCTTTTTCACACAGGGCCATGTAGGTTTTGTGTTTTTTTCCTCACTAAATAATAAAAACCATCATTTAAAACTGCATTTTGTGTTCAATTATGTTATCTTTGACTAATAGTTAACGGTTTTTGATGAGCAGAAACATTTAAGTGTTACAAACATGCAAAAGAATAAGAAATCAGGAAGGGGGCAAATACTTTTTCACACCACTGTATATAGATCTCCCATATCTATATATATATCCCATATATACACAGACATAAGTGACTACATTTGAAAAAAAAAAAGTGAGTAAGTTCAAACTAGTCTTCATTCTAAATATATGTATTATGCAATATAATTATAACTTTCTTGTTCCATAATTGGATGCCTGGAATTTAGCACTGATCTGCAATAAAGCAATTTGTCGTATATGATATTCTTGGATGCCATCTCATAAAAACCAAGCAAAGATTAAATGCATAACTACCGGTATCTTGAGTCTTTCTAATTTATTGTAATGTGACACCTGAAATCAATTAGCAGAAAGTCTCATGTTATTATTATATACGTTCCTATCTTCTAAAGTGAAATAAAAAACTGAACAACTGCCTGGCTGTTTAATCATGTTTTGCACTATCCAAAATGAAAATTCTTGTTCGTTTTAATTACATTTGCAAACATATTTTTGTGCCAACCATATTTTGAATGTTCTTAAAAGACCAGTAAATCTAAGCTGTAACATATAAAAAAAATCTGGTTCTAACATTACAGTAGGTATTTCTAAATACCCAATACAGTGTCCCCCTTATATATTTCCAATGCATATAACTGTACAAACTGTATAACTGTACCCCCCTGATCAACCCCCCCAAACAGGGCCCTGGAGCAATTGCCAAGGCTGCCCATATTGTAGTGCCTATATTTCTATATTTCACTGACTATCTGCACTGAGATAGTGGCCCATTAGGACATGTATCAAATTAAAGTGGGGAAGCAGTGCTGTTTGCAGTGATGCTACATTTGTCAGCAGTGCACACACCTGCCCATGTTCAGGTGCAGTGCATAAAAAGTGGGAATTTTTTTTTATTTGAGTTGTACCTTTTATGATTAAAATATATAAAATGTGTGTGCCTTCTCCAAATTCTTTTAAATCCTTTTCCTAGGTCAGCCTGGGCAACCCAAGTATTGTGAAGCTATACCAGCCCATATGTTCCATAAGATTAGGGCTGCGAAAGATGTTGGAGCTATATAAATATTATTAATATTAATAATAATTACCGTATATACTCGGATACAAGCCGAATTTTTGACCCCCAAAAAGGGGGCCAAGAGTTGGGGGGTCGGCTTGTATGCGAGTCATGTTGGTCCGCGGGTCCCCCCCCTCCGCTGGTCCGCGGGTCCCCCGCTCCCCCCATGGCCGCCGCCGCTGCTATTACCTGCCCGCATCTTCTATTTCCCTCTCCGTGCTTGTAAACATTCACAGCAGCGCGCCCGGCGCTGCTACTGTGACGAGGCAGGAGGCAGGAAAGAGCGCGGCTTCCTGTTACTATGGGAACCGCTCTTTCCTGGCTCGCCGCTCGTCACAGTAGCAGCGCCGGGCGCGCTGCTGTGAATGTTTACAAGCACAGAGAGGGAAATAGAAGATGCGGGCAGGTAATAGCAGCGGCGGCAGCCATGGGGGGAGCGGGGGACTGTACTGGCTAAACTGGGGCACTTTACTAGCTATACTGAGCGCTATACTGAGCACTATACTAGCTAAACTGGGGCACTATACTAGCTAAACTGGGGCACTATACTAGCTATACTGAGCACTATACTAGCTATACTGAGCACTATACTAGCTATACTGGGGCACTATACTAGCTATACTGAGCACTATACTAGCTATACTGGGGCACTTTACTAGCTATACTGAGCACTATACTAGCTATACTGAGGACTATACTAGCTAAACTCGGGCACTATACTAGCTATACTGGGCACAATACTAGCTATACTGAACACTATACTAGCTATACTGAGCACTATACTAGCTAAACTGGGACACTTTACTAGCTATACTGAGCACTATACTAGCTATACTGAGCACTATACTAGCTAAACTGGGGCACTATACTAGCTATACTGGGCACTTTACTAGCTATACTGAGCACTATACTAGCTATACTGAGCACTATACTAGCTATACTGAGCACTATACTAGCTAAACTGGGGCACTATACTAGCTATACTAAGCACTATACTAAGCACTATACTAGCTAAACTGGGGCACTTTACTAGCTATACTGAGCACTATACTAGCTAAACTGGGGCACTTTACTAGCTATACTGAGCACTATACTAGCTATACTGAGCACTATACTAGCTATACTGAGCACTATACTAGCTATACTGGGGCACTATACTAGCTATACTGAGCACTATACTAGCTATACTGGGGCACTTTACTAGCTATACTGAGCACTATACTAGCTATACTGAGGACTATACTAGCTAAACTCGGGCACTATACTAGCTATACTGGGCACAATACTAGCTATACTGAACACTATACTAGCTATACTGAGCACTATACTAGCTAAACTGGGACACTTTACTAGCTATACTGAGCACTATACTAGCTATACTGAGCACTATACTAGCTAAACTGGGACACTTTACTAGCTATACTGAGCACTATACTAGCTATACTGAGCACTATACTAGCTATACTGAGCACTATACTAGCTAAACTGGGGCACTATACTAGCTATACTGAGCACTATACTGAGCACTATACTAGCTAAACTGGGGCACTTTACTAGCTATACTGAGCACTATACTAGCTATACTGGGCACTATACTAGCTATACTGGGGCACTACCTACCCATACTGGGAACTTTACTAGCTATACTGGGACACACTAGGGGAATAAGGCGGCCAGCATTTCCTACCCCCGGCTTACATGGGGGTCAATCATTTTTCCCTGGTTTTTCAGGGAAAAGTTGGGGGGTCGGCTTATATGCGGGTCGGCTTATATGGGAGTATATACGGTAAGCTTCCAGCTTACTTAGTTTGCAAAATGGGCACTGCTAGGCTTACCCTCTTGTTAATTGCCCATGTCTAAAATTATTGACGAGAGGGTCATCCCCATCTAGTGCTAGGTGAGATGGGAGTGTAGATTTTTGGACTGTTGTTTAATTTATAGTTTATTCTACTATATCTGAAAGTCCTTTTATCAGCCTTTTTGGCTACCACTGACTGATTCCCTTCTCCTTCCTTAAGCCTAACCCTAACTTCCCCATTTAATGTAAACCCCTTCCAGATGTTTACCACTAACCTTCCTCCTAACCTTACCTTCTTCCTGATGCCTAATCCTAAAACTAAGTAGCTGGGATGCATATATGGAACTTAGACAAAGCTCTGGGCTGCATCTTTTTTTAAAACATTACAGTCTTCAGCTGCTATATCTTTTTAGGAAACTTGCTGGAAAGTATGACAATAGTATATGGTTTGTTGTAAAAGATACCCAGACTTAACCTCTTTCTGTACATGTCATTATTTCATAAGTGTACACAAGGCAGGAAGTAAAACATATTGCATTTGTTTGCACCACCACTGCCTCACTAGGTTTACAACAATGACACTTTCATTCTACTGAGTGGAAGGATTCTACCCACCCATGGGGCTCCATATGTGCGATATCTAGAACAGTCACTTCCATCTCACTTACAAGTGAAAGCTAAGTAAGGAAGCTTTCACAATGAAACATGCAGAGCTATTGAGCAGTGGCCTGGAAACAGTAATCACAGTTATGGCTTATACTCACGGGTTACAATTGTCGCCGCAACACGCGGCGCGCGCGTGTTGCGGCGACAGGTCGCCCGTGAGTATGAGGCGTTGCACGGGCGCGCACCCCGACCCGTCGCTCGTCGCTGCTGTCGCCAGGCGATTGGCGCGGTCAATCGCCTGGCGACAGTTGCCGCCGCAACTCCGCCGCAACTGTCGCTAGTCCGCGTGGGTATGCGGACTAGCGACAGCAACGACCAGGGAATACCTTGAACTTCCGGCGGGGGGAGGAACAACAGCGACAGCTTCCGCCGCATTAGTTTCCAGGTCCCTCTGCCGTGTGTATGCGGAGGGACCTGGCGACAAGCTGTCGCCGGCCTGTCGTTCACACGCTCCCGTGTGCTAGCGACAGGCCAGAAATGTTGCCCGTGAGTAAGGGCTATTATGTTCAGTATGTCTTAACATTACATTCAAACTGTACAGTATGAGTTACATTCATCAAGTTTGTTACAATATTTGAACTACATAGAGATCATTTTTACATATTTTTTTATTTTGAGAAGTGGAAATATGTTTTAAAGTTTTACAGTTACACTGGTTATCTCTTATTTATGTGGTAAATATATTCTCAGATTACAGTTTGAGCTATAAAGCTCAAAATTAGCTAAAAATACACCAAAAAAACGCAAGAACCCAGAATCAAAACAATAAAAATCTGTAATCAATTGAAACAAACTTCTCCCACTGTGCAGGTGAAGTTCTACATTACTTTGAAGATATATACAAAAAAATAAGAAAAATCCCCTCCTATCCCTTAAACAAGAATAGTCATGTTGCATGCCTAATCCACATGGAACGGCTTACATCTGCAGCCAATACAAAACTATGAATCCGAAACACAATGCCAGTTTAGTCCAGCGACTCTGTGTTCAGCATTTCAAACCACAGTGTGTTATTATGGCTTTTCCCAATATAAACACCATCGGAAACCTCAAGCCAGCATAATCATCAGCACACCTCACCCTCAGGGATTTCACCCACAGGGCCATCCAGACAGACTGTAAACAGTGAGATGACCACAAGGCACATCTGTAATTTTAAAGGTGAAAATGTTTTGTTGGGATTAAGCAGCATAAACAGACAATCTACATGGAAGTTAACACTCCATCAGGATGGGCATTTAGCAATCACAAAGCAGGCTGAAACCAAGTTGTAAAGGCTGAAATTGATAATTATTTGAGAAAAATGTAGCCTGAAAGGCTTATTAAAATCACATAATTGCTTTCATTATTGAAACTGTACTGTGTAATATGTTAGCACTTTATAAATAAAGTTAAAATAATAATACATTATCTTGATAATTGCAGCCATTTTTGCATATTTGATATGGTTGAAATGACACTCATTATACCACGTTATATGACATTTTTACATTTGGATGTTACTTTGTTTTACTATATATACCAGCACAACTAAAAGGTGAAATTGCTACCTGAAGAACAACAGAGAATGGTGCTGTAACATGCATGATATATAATGTTTATATCACTGCCACATGATAGAATACTTAAAAGTAAATTCTAATTGAAATCAGCAGAGTGCAATCTACTTTAGCAGAATTCCTCTCTGATGATGTCACATTCCTATCCAGAATGACTGCCAATACACAATGACAACGAGGCACTATAGGGGCTTCTCTAAACCACAACAATAATGATGGTAGGAAGTGAATCTAGGAATCTAGACCTACCTATACCTATGTGAATGCCACACAAATGTGCCATGGCCTTTTGATGTTATGAAAACATTACATCTCATTCTTTACTTTACAATATGAAAATACATCTCATTCTCTACTTTACAGTATGAAAAACGTGTGCCTCTCATGACCCTAGCACCATTCACTTCATCTTTTTCCTTTTTCACGAGTGCAAAGCTTGCAGCAACAGGAATAACTGAATACGCACATAGCAAGAAAGCTGCAGCCATCTAAGCACACGATTACTTTCTGGCTGCAAGGAAACTTTACTGTTACCAAGACACAGAGTGAATGAAGACTGTTACATCATTTAGACTTGACTTTATAGTATTCAATTATTTTTATAGACCTCTCAACCAATGCCCCTAAAAGTAACCCTAGGCTGGGGACAATTTTGAATTCAAACACCGGTGAACAGGTTACCTAACCCTGATACTCCTCATGCTGCTTGTTGTCTTCAGTGTCCCTCCCCTTCCCCATCTTCTTCATGTGCGATTGGCTCCCTCTGTTGAATAGCCTCCTGAAGGTCCCCCACCCCGTGATACTAAACTGCTCAAGTTCCAAAGTTAAACCATAAAGCATGGTACAGAACTAGCACCTGCATAGTTCTGATTCACTCATCACAGCTTGGGGAAACTCCTGGGAGACTATTCAAAGGAGCACATGACAAAAGGAGGACTGGAAATGGAGAATGGCAGGGACACTGAAGACCATGAGTAACATGAGGCATATCAGGTCTAGTCCAACATGAGCTTAACTAATTTTTTCCCCAATTAGTGGTACATTAAAGCAGTTTCAAACAAAATTAAATAAAAGAGGCATAGAGGGAACTATTGTAGATATTTTGTATTGCTGACATGCTTGTTGTTATTGGCACCGTGTGTTTTTCCCTCTCCCCCGTCAGAGTAACATACCGCTGCAAGGTGACATGTCCTTTGTCTCCATTATATTGTTTTCCACCAAATAATGCATCCTGAAACATATGCCACTAATTCAGAGTGGTATTAGATTCTTGAGGTAGTTTGAATGGAAGGGTGAATTGGGCCAAATAACTAAGAATAGAAGTGTTTAGAAATGAACAGTGCCTGCAAAGCATAAACTGCTATGGCACATTTAGTGTCCTGAATACCTGACAAAGAACCCAATTGCATGTTCGACCTTGTTTGATTAAGATTTTTACATGCCATGTAGTTTGCACTAACTAAAGTATATTGCTAGGTTAACCGATTTATTCCCATACTGTATTTATTATTTGTCAATGTATGAAATAGGTTTGCTTCAGTTACACACAACTTTTCTGCACTTGGCTCTTGCAATGTAGCAGAGTAATTACAATTCAAAATGTACCCAGAACATTTGTGTATAAGTCAAATCTTCATTAAAAGTTGTAAGAGGCTGTTCTTTTCTGCTTCAATAGTCTGAATTATTTTGTAATGTTATGTAAAATGTACTAGCCTTAAAACTAAATTAAGGCATCATAGCCGCCTCTAACAGCGGAGTCTAAAACCTCAACTGTTAAACATGCTAATTAGTGCACAAAATACATTATAAACATTTCTAATTTCTGACAGATCTCCTGGGCACTGTGTAATTCTCCGAAATCCTTAGCTAGTGAAGATAAATTCAGCAAACAAGTCAAGTTCAATGGCCATGCAAAGCTTACTCTTCCTGCTCATTTATCAAAGTACTCCCCAACGCTCTGCTACTGTGAAAAATCATCCTGTCATTGAATGACCTATATGAACACACTTCCGTTTTTGAAAAATGGGATGATATACAATTTTGAATTGCCAGTCAAAACAGAGCAATCCAATTTATTTTAGGAGCTTCCTAGTGCCCTTCACATCTTTCTTTAACATTATGCTTTGTTTAAATATGTCACTTTATAAAGCCAGTGTTGAGCGAGGGGAAACCAGACTCAGATGCACACATCTCAAAATGCTCATATCAGAGCAAAAATATCTAGAGATTAAATTGTACTGAGTGCCAGACCCACAACTAGAAACAAATTGGTTTATTACACATAGCAATTGAAATAGAAATAACAGAACTAGGCTTTTCAAACCAACTACTCTGCAGTTATGAATGCTGGTCACACATTCTCACTGAGCCTTCAGATCAACAACTTGTAACAAAGAATGTAACTGAATACATTGTTCAGAACCTCATACTACATATGTGGTGAGACTGCCCAGCTAGATTGCTGAGGGTGTGAGCAGCATTGTAATGTCCTGGCTATTAAATCAGAATTGCTGCCCTGGGATACTGTGTTTTGCATATCACTCTTGCTCTTTGTACAGTATTACCAAAATTCCAAACTATCAAAAGAAATAGTGGAAATGTACTCGTTGTATAAGAACATTTATTATTTATGCCTTATATACATTCGTTAGTTGCAAAAATGCATATGGTTTTATGCACACATTATTTTTTTATTTTCATAGCGCCAACATCTTCCATAGCGCTGTACATAGTAAAAAACAAATATTGGGGAACATATATACATGAAAAGTTCACGACACTGTACAATCATGACATCCACCAATACAAGTACAAATACATACATAGTTAGTGTGTGGTTTGAGATACCACTAAAATCTGTACACGTTCATATGGAAAATTACAACAAAAGGAGGAAGTCTCTGCCCTTGCGAGCTTACAATCTAGAGTGTAGTTTGTGGAAACAATGGGGAGGAGACACAGGGGTTAATGGATGAGGCAGTGAATTTCCAATGCTACCTATAATAACGTATAGGCTTGTCTGAAAAGGTGTTTTTAGAGTTTGTTTGAAGATTCCCACATTAGACCTTGTTCACACTTCCAGCGCAGATGGCTGTGCATTAGGAATGCAACGCCCACGATTGCATGCCAACTGCGCTGCCATGCATTGTGCTGTTGATCAACGCATGCAGCAGTGCGATAGTGCTTCACAGTGCTGCGCAGCAAATGTAATCTGAACATCAGACAGGGCACTCTATGTACTTCTGATGTTCTTGCATGTCGCACACCATACGTGATGCCACAATGCGCACGCCAATGCATATAGCGTGAACCAGGCCATATTCTGCGCAATGTGTGCATTAGTAAGCATGAAACATGATGGCAACACATACATCGGTAGTCAGGACTAATGTATTTCTGTATTGCGATAACCACAAAAAGCACAAGTAGTGTTATCTGTGCCTTGGTGGAGGTAATTCTCCATTGATAATAAAACAAATTGTTTCCTCAGGTATTGTCCTCTAGTGATAGAATGTAAAGACATTGAAAGCCTTTAGGAAATGACTTGCCATTGTAGTTTTTACTGCATCACATAACAGACACTTTAGTACTATGCTTCCCAGGTTGATCCACATACTTTTACCAAAATAACATAAGTTGCGTTACGTAATACCTTCAATGACTGACTGAGGGCCTTTTTTGTAAAACTATTAAAACCTAGGGTTCTTTCTGAGGCATGACCCAGGACTGGATTACAAATGCTTCTGATCCAGTTCTGGAACATTTCTCCCTCTTGCAGATTCATGTGTAGTACAGCCATTATGCATACAGTATGGTCAGGTGTTCTACACTTAACTGGTCAGGAATGACTGCAAGTCCATTAACAGGGTTTGGTTCTGCCAGGAGTGTTGTTTTGGAGAGAAGCTTCTGCTAGGTGGGGGTCATGAGACGGCCTTTCCATGTTAATTCTAATGGGTAATGGCTTGGGACAGCTGCAGAGCCAATTTGTTGGACTGACCTCTAGTTGGTGATTGTCATCAAGTGCCTAAAAGGGAATCCATTAAAAAGTAGGGGCAAGTGAAGTAAGCAAACAGTACCTCCCTTTTCTAAACTGTTCTTTTATGTTTTATGTATTTTGGCCGCCTCCATATAGTCAAACCGTGAGTGGGTCTGGCCTATTGTCATTACAGCCATTGTTAGGAAATGTTTACAATGTGCTAGATCAACTCCCTGCAGAACTTTTGAATGTCAGAGAAGAGAACAGGCGAGTTGTGAGTGTGGCTGCTGCTGTCGTTAGAGGTAAGAATGATGGCTCACAGAGAAAAAGCCTGCATGCTGCTACAAGAGAAGAAGGCCTAGACACTCTCTGCATGACAGTCACTTGGTTGATCTGCTTTATTTAATTCCCTGCACAAAGCCCAGCATAGACCAGGAGATCTATACAGTATTAGGCACTTCCATTTGTGAATGTCCATTAGAGGCCCTTTAATAGCAAAAAGATAGCTGGATTAACTAAAGCTGAGGACAACTAACTACCTTAATCTCCATGGCAGCAAAGCAATCAAAGCAAACTTGTTTTTTGAGAAACTGCAAGTCCGTATGTCAGATTCCTTGATTAACCACTTGCCGACCGCACGCTTATACCGTGCGTCGGCAAAGTGGCAGCTGCAGGACCAGCGACGCAGTACTGCGTCGCCAGCTGCAGCTTAATTAATCAAGAAGCAGCCGCTCGCGCGAGCGGCTGCTTCTTGTCAAATCACGGCGGGGGGCTCCGTGAATAGCCTGCGGGCCGCCGATGGCGGCTCGCAGGCTAGATGTAAACACAAGCGGAAATAATCCGCTTTGTTTACATTTGTACGGCGCTGCTGCGCAGCAGCGCCGTAAGGCAGATCGGCGATCCCCGGCCAATCAGCGGCCGGGGATCGCCGCCATGTGACAGAAGACAGCCTGTCACTGGCTGCACAGGACGGATAGCGTCCTGTGCAGCCCAGATCTCCGGGGGGAGCAGGTAGGAGAGGGAGGGGGGAGAATGTCGCCGCGGGGGGGGCTTTGAGGTGCCCCCCCCGCAACATGCCAGACAGGAGGAGCGATCAGACCCCCCCTGCACATCATCCCCCTAGTGGGGAAAAAAGGGGGGCGATCTGATCGCTCTGTGTGGCCGCGGATCTGTGCTGGGGGCTGCAGAGCCCACCCAGCACAGATCCAAACAAACAGCGCTGGTCCTTAAGGGGGGGTAAAGGGTGGGTCCTCAAAATGTTTAGTCTCCCTTTGTGAAAACTTACTTTGGCAGGGAGTGGCGGGTATAAAAGTTCTTACTTTTTGAGCATGACCATGTCTATGTCTGTGATGGGCCTAAAGGCCCATACACACGTCGGATTTCCGCGAACGACGGGTCGTTTGCACGCCCCGTCGTTCGCCCGCTAAATCGGGCGTGTGTACAGGCTGTCGTTCGCTTGATAAGGGTGAGTTTGAGCGATCCGCCCGGGGGATCGCTCAAACTCACCCTTATCAAGCGAACGACAGCCTGTACACACGCCGGATTTAGCGGGCGAACGACGGAACGACGGGGCGTGCAAACGACCCGTCGTTCGCGGAAATCCGACGTGTGTATGGGCCTTAAATGTCTAAAGGCTTAAGCAACACCCTCTCTCTCCTCCCTTTCTTTTTCACACTCACAGTGTGTGCACCGTACAAGTCTATCTCTTTGTGAGCAAAGTAGGCAATCCCCTGTCAATCTGCATTATATCTTACTATGATAAACTGACTTTTCTGCTGTGCTGTGGAAAGTATTTTACTGTTCATCTGTTTGAAAAATTACCCAACCCTTATCCAGCATTTCCTTATTAAAACTCAATAAAAATGCTCAAACAAAGAAGAGAATGATCATACATCCTGCCCTCTTGTAGAGGATATTTGTATACATGTAATCAGAGTCAAAATTACATTTTTCAGATCTGCCAAAATAAAGAGCCTATCATTCTTTCTCAATTTCAGAGTGGAAATTCAAATTATTACAAATGTATATTCACGACTAGTTTTCCTGAAAGTTCTCTTGAATGTTTTCCCAAATGCTTTACTAGAGCAAGAGAGCCATGTCACCATTTAAGTAAATATTGTTGATGTGGCAATAGTAAGCATTCTGCTGGCTGCATTAGTAAGAAGGGTATGCAAAGCTGCTCTGGCTGGGAATGCTGCAGTGCTTCTGAAATGGTTTCAGCATGTGAACTTTGTTAAACCAGAGTGTTCCAGAGGTTGGTAAGTTGACAGAATTTGTGAATTTGCACAGTGAACTTCTGCGAATATGAGGTTTCCATAGCAACATGGGGCAATGAAAAATTTACACAAAATGTAAGAAGAAAAAAGAAAGCACTGTGGTGGTTATTTACATTCTGAGATATGACTTTTCTTCCACCGGTTCCTGACTGTATACCGCACCATCAGAGGAGCTTTAAATATCTTCTGGGACTTTTTACAAGAATTAGAAATAAAATGTTTGACTGTACTAAAAATATTGAAAGCCATAAAATGATCTATTAGGTTGTGCTAAGACTTCAGTGAGCAGCTGCACCTTCGCAAAAGCCAAACTATTTCATATCATTCCATTGTAGGAACATTATTACTTATAAACCCATATAACGCATGAGTTAAGCGCTTCAATAATAATTGTCAGATCGTCTTTTGATTTACAATGACACCTATTTATCTTTAATATTGGCCATACCATTGATTTAGTAAAGACTCTTAGACATGGCGTTAGGAGGCACGAACAGATTTGTGATTTAATGTACATTTATTTCACAGCTACGCAGTCCATGACTACAAGTTTATAAATCTGTCACAAGGCAATAAACCGGCACATGCAGTAGCTTAAACAGATAGATATGTACATACAGGCATATTACCATAATAAAGGGCTTGAAAAATACATATAAAGAAAATTGATCTAAGCATAGCTGGAAGTTTACCTCCAGCATTATTACACTATTACACAGTTCCGCTGCGGTTTAAACTGAAAAAGTGAAAATGTGTTTAGTAAGGATTTCAGCAGTATACATTTTTCATGAAAGTTAATTTATTTAATTTAGTATAATCTCTACTTCCACAAAGCCTACACAAAAAGTGGTTTACTCATGATCAAACATTTTATCCAAGCTTGGAGAATGTGTGTTAACTTAAAACAAATGAATATAGGTTCAGGAGAAACTGTAAATCCCTTTAGGCATGCAACGTGACCTGAACCTCTGCAGCATTTGCTAATGAGGCCAGTTGGTGTGTTGTGTAGTATAAGAACCTATTCCCCCTTAGGCACTTATGACCTCAGTTCCATGTTTGTGTGAATACATTTCCCTCACATTTCTGATGTAGTCCAGCTCAGGCTGTAGGCATGCTGCTCTAATGTGTTAGCAATTTGTCCCCCACATGGCAGAGTCAATGGGTTGACAGAACAGGAATTTGGGAAATTCCACTGGACTCTTCTCCTGAGCGTAATAGTGATACTTTATAGGCTATCCACGTAATTAAGATAGGTTAGGAAGGAAGCAAATGCAGGTGTTAGAAAGAACCAGTAGCCTGTGTGGTTTGAGGCCTGAGTGATTTAGGTTAGGGACAGGGTGAAAGATACAAGAACATGCACAATAACACCATGCTAACAGAGGTTGAGCGCTGACTGAGTAATCCTTTTTATCCTTTTGGAGCCGACTCCAGTTAATTGGACATAATACTTACAAATCATTCCTGAGTGGATTAGACAGATGCTAGTCTATAGATTTGATAATGTCATGGGTTCAGTATTTTTAGTGGCTGTATATGTGAATATATACAGCAGTGTTGGCCCATAACCAGATGATCTCTGCTTGAGGGGCAGTGGTTTGTCATCTATGTAATGTGAAACTGCTCATTTTGGAAATGACATTCTACTAAGGTGCAATATATTATATAAGCCTTGTACATTTTGCTATTCCCTAAGGCCATTGTAGAAGAATAATCATAAAACTGGGTACATTGTGGCCATGCTAGCATCTTGAAATGTTGGACATATGTTTTGGATACACTATGATTCTACCAAATCCGTACTTTGATCATAGATGTACAGTGCAAAAAAAGTATATATACTGTGTGTATATATATATATATATATATATATATATATATATATATATATATATATATATATGCATTTTGGCAATTTTTATTTAACCACTTCAGCTTCAGCCTTCAGTTGATTTCACTTTATGCATCCGAGCAATGTTCACCTCCCATTCATTAGCCTATAACTTTATCACTACTTATCACAATGAACTGATCTATATCTTGTTTTTTCTGCCACCAATTAGGCTTTCTTTGGGTGGTACATTTTGCTAAGAGCTACTTTACTGTAAATGCATTTTAACAGGAAGAATAAAAAAAAAATTAAAAATTCATTATTTCTCAGTTTTCGTCCATTATAGTTTTAAAATAGTACATGCCTCCATGATTAAAACCCACGTATTGTATTTGCCTAATAGTCCCGGGCATTACACTGTTTAAATTATGTCCCTATCACAATGTATTGCGGCAATATTTTATTTGGAAATAAAAGTGCCTTTTTACCATTTTGCATCCATCACTATTTACAAGCTTATAATAATAAAAAAAAAAAAAAAATAGAAATATTACATCTTTACATGTATATTTAAAAAGTTTAGACCCTTAGGTAAATATTTACCTTTTTTTTTATTATTGTAATGTTTTTTTTTTTTTTTTATTAAACATTTATTAAACATTTTATTTGGATATTTTTGGGACGTAATTTTACTTTTTGGCCACAACAACCTTGAGTTTGTTTACATGACGTCACTCTAAGCGTAACATGTACGCTTAGAGGAAGGTAGGGGGACATAAGAGGCAGAAAAAATTAGGCTTTCCTAGAGAAGCCGTCGCTTTTTCTGCCGGGGAAAGGGATCAATGATCGGGCACCATGTCCCGATTCATTGATTCTTGGGCTAACGATCCATGGACCGGGAGCGTGCGTGCTCTCTGCCCCCCCCCCCCTGCACCCCCTGCCACTCCACCGCCTCCGTGCACGCTGTGAATGAGAGAATGAATTTCTCATTCCAGCGTTGTGATCCAGAGGTCACAAAAGTGAAAGCGGAGTGGTGGTATTTGCAGCTACTTGATCCGCTCAGTCTCCCGGATCAGGTAGCCTACCTTTTTTTTTTTTTTACTTTATGAGACCACCTCTGTCTCTCTTTAATACTTGTTATGTGTCACTTTCCTCTTTTTTTAGTTACAGTTCTACAGTTCTAGGAGAAAGTTTAAAATGAGAAATTTACTGTACATCTATGTCTAGTTTTTAATGTAAGTTTGCATCGGATGGTAAGTAAAATACCTCATGAGTGAGGGTGGAAGTGTTCAACTTAAAGAGAATCTGTACTCTAAAATTCTTACAATAAGAAGCATACCATTCTATTCATGATGTTCTCCTGGGCCCCTCTGTGCTGTTTCTGCCACTCCCTGCTGCAATCCTGGCTTGTAATTGCCAGTTTTAGCCAGTGTTTACAAACAAAAGACATGGCTTCTAACCAGCTTGTGATAGGCTGAGAGGAGATCAGTCTGTGACTCACACAGAGCCTGCGGGGGCGTGGAGAGGGTGTGTATAGCTTCTATCCTATCACAAGTAGAGCAGCACATCCCTGCCTGAGCCCGACAAAGCCGTCAAAGGAAAGAAGATTAGATCACATTACAGAGATAATACATCCACTGTGCAACTAGGAAAGGCTGTAGTAAGACAGACCACATTAGAACATGTACAGGAACTTATAGGATAGAAGAAATAAGGCTGAAAAAGTTTGGTACAGAGTCTCTTTAAGTTGATATAAAAGAGTAAGTTGATGTCTTTCTCTAGGTTTGCATAGAGTTCATGAACAATTTTAAAATTAAAAATAATAATTTGACTGTAAGGAAGGACTGATTTAAGAAACTTGTAGTTTTTTTTGTTATTATTAATTTATAAAGCACTGACATCTTCCACTTGAGTAATATAGTTATATAGCCCTGCCACCAACTCTCCCTCACAGGAGCTCATAATCTAATGCCTACTATAGTCATAGTCTTTAGTCTCTACTATGGTCTAAGGACAACCAATTAACCTATTTCAAACGTTTGCCTTAACCAAGGCAAGGGTGCCAGCTAATCATCAATGGCAAAAAACCCCCTAAAGTAATCATTCGAATGTTCCTATCTATGCCATCTGATAAACTGATAACTTTTGATCAATAATGATCACAATGAATGGGTCTTTCTTGTTTGGTCAATTAAATATAACCACTGTCATTTTGTAAAACTTAAAAGAGAACAATCCACATTTCTGAAGCAACATAAATCCACAGCAAGCATGTTTCTCCTGAGAGGTATATATGTGAAGTTGCATTAATACTACTAGCTGCCTGCAGCTTGCCAAAGTACTGTAGCTGCTGCTTCTCAGGGGGTGAAGGTAAGGACACTACAGTTGTTTTTCAACAGGAACTCGTCACAGATCATTTTAACATTTGTTTGTTCAATTTAAATTCAGAACAGATTGTATGGTCATCACAGAGGTCAGGATTTATGGGCTCTAGGTCTAATGTGATGACCAATCCTAAATGGCCAGAAGGCAAACACATAGCAAAGCATGCGCACCTGCAACAGCTACTATTAAGGCAACTGGATGTTTGAAGTAAATGCAAAATATCGGGGCTCAGTGAGTAAATACAAATCCAGTTCAAATAAATAAAACTAAGAAATGCATGTTATTATTTATTTGCTGTTAGATTCTTTTTCAAAAACTGTTAACGTGCAAAGAAAGAAAACTGGTGTTGCCTACAAATGTTTGAGGTAGATAGACTACAAAAGTTAACAATGGTGCAAATTCAGCAATCTTCTCTGCTGCTATTAATAACTTTTAACTGTTTAACGATTCTACTGCCACCATTTGTACTGCACACAGTCGGCCTTTATTATTGTTAGCTAAACTAAATCTCCCTGCAGATGTTATGTACTTTGTTTTTTACTATCAAGTAAATTAGAACAAAATAACGTCAGCTCCCACCTTAAAGAGCACTGCCTTTGTTGACATAACTCTGTCCTCTATGAGCTCATACTATGTTCTAACTTCCTGGAAGTTTCTAACTCAGGACAGAAAAATCACCTGACCTCACAGTCGCCCCTTTCGGCTCCCACCTATGAAACACAGGAAGGAGGTGGGCAAAGTCAGCTCTGTGCTCAGACGGAAAGACAATCTTTAGCATCCTCTCCCATCTCTCCTCTGAGTACCCTATGGGAGTGATGACTCGATAGGGGGAGTGTTCTCTCAGCCAAGTAATATCTGAGATATGCACCGGAGGATACCCTTCCAAAAACACAAGCAAACAGGTAATCTTTTATAATAAATTCTCTGTGTCACTGCACCCTCCTCCTGCGTGTCCCTGCTTTTCCGTACCGCGCATGCGCAGCACGCGTTGTGGACTTTAGAGCAGGAGGAGGACAGGGCAAGGGGGGCGGGCGTGTGTGGGGGCGCGTTGCGCGCAGGGACATGCGACCGGAGACGGTGATGGGCGGGAGGGGAGGGGGTTTGTGAAGGGTGGCCTAGAGTCTGTTATTGTAATGGGCTTAGGTTCACTAGTAAAAAATAAGTGCAAAAACTGTTTACAAGCACTGCACAGACCTTTGTGCATTGCAACGTTATGTTCCACATAATACACATCAAAAACTAGCCTGAACAAGGGTTTCTGATAATATCCAGCTGCAGACTGTTGGGACACAAACAATGCATAGGAGAATAAGTGGAAGCTGTCACTTCTCTTGTCTTTCTTGCCTCGTAATGACAGTGGGAGTAACCGTTTGCGCTTTTCAGTGCCAGACTGTCCCTCATTCCTAGACTTCCATCAGGGTGACCAACTTTTCTTCTTCTCTGCAAAGAAGTGTGAAGTGGGGCGTGGAAGTCAGTTAGCAGTTAATTAACCTTAAATCACAAAGATACAGTAAATCTGGCTAATATTTCGGTATTAAACATAATTTTGCCTCCTTAGGAGCATTTTGGTCCTTTGTACCCCCTTACACACTCCTATGAGTTTTGATTCACCATGAGCTTGCTGGGCAATTTGTAATATTTCAGTGGTGAGCAAATTTTGTGGAGGACAAAAGCCAGGAATACACCCTGATCTCTGCTCAAGCTCACCTCCAATGATGCTAATGATCTGTCAGGGTCAGAAACAAGAAAAGCCTGATAATCATAACGCCGGATATCTGATGGCTTGGATGCTAGGGGTGCTGAAGGTAATTACTCTCACTTACTGCCACAATAGGTAAGTACTGATTTGGCTGTTAGGGGGTTCGGGGAAGTTTAGCGTGCACTGCTTTATGGGAGATGTAGTTCCCCAGTTTTAGGAAAAGAGACATAAGAAAGGAGATAGGTCTATGAGTTCTGAGTGGAAGCAGACCTAACTCAGCACATTACCGCTGTAGCTATAATGATCCTGCAGAGCTTGGTAATCAGTATTTTGTCACACTATTTTATTACGAGCATATTTCTAAAGCAATATCATGCTCATACAAGAGACTTTTCATGTACTGTTATATAAGCACTCTCGCGCTTTAAAAAGGCTTTGTAATATATTCAGCAAAAACATTTTTTTTAAATCAAATTCTTTGCTGCAGTTGTATGCATGCTATTTCAATTGCATGACTGCTATTGCACTAGCCTTTTAACAATTATAAAAGTGATGTTCTAGGACACGGGCAAGGGATGCAATCGTTTGCCACTTAACAAACAGAGGAAAACAGATGGACATTGGGGTAGCTACAGCCTCTAAAGGTCCATACTCACGGGGGACGGCCGTCGCCGCAACCACGTGGCACGCGCGTGTTGCGGCGACAGGTCGCCCGTGTGTATTACGCGCGCGCCCCGAACCGTCGCCTGTCGGAGCTGTCGCCAGGCGATTGACATGTTCAATCGCCAGCTACAGCTGTCGCCGCAACTTCGCCGGAACTGTCGCTACTCCCGCGTGTGTACGCGGGATAGCGACAGGAGACCTACGCAAGTGAATGGAGCATCCGGCCGGGGATGCTCCATTCACAAACAGCTTCCGCCGCGTCTCTGCCTTTCTGGCGAGACGTGTGGACAGCTGTCGCTGGCAGGGAGCTGTCGCTCCCTGTTCACGTGCACAAATGCAACGGGGGACAATTAACGGGGGACAATTGTCCCCCGTGTGTATTTAGCTTTAGTATAGTATACAGTAACACGGTATCTGAGCAGGCTTACTGTTACTACCCACTACTGCCCACATCCTACCGGTCTGCAGAAGCCCCCCATGGCTCTACTCTTGGCACATCCACTGTTGGAAATAAATTAACATACTGGCATCCTCTGAGATTACCAAGCACAAATAATAAGGTTAGGAGCAGAGTAACATGTGGAGAGGGATGGAGGAATGCTGTCACATGGCAGAGTGGGCTAGTGTGAGGCATTCTATTATGGCTTATTGTGCACCATTTAGCAGCATTGGAAGTATATTGCAGTTTGTCAGTTTTGTCTGAACACTTTAGCAGTTGTCTTGAGGTATATTCCAATACATGCACTCACCAGCCTCGTCTTTCTGTGGCCTAAATAACTAGCAATCCTCCTAGCTTCCCCCTCTTGCATCCTGACCGGTGAGCACCTGCTTGGCCACTCCTCTGCATCCAGAGGATGGTACGACTAGTAAACACCTGGGCTGAAGAAACGTAAGAAGTAGTGGCAGATACATGACTGCCTTTGTATGCAACAAAATTAGGCACTTCTAGAAAATAAAATGTATGTTGCGGATCTAGTGGGTGAGGGAACACATTAATCATATTTTACCTGGACAGGGTTAAACAAATAACTTCCTGCCTACAAAGAAAGTGAGGGAAATTCTGAAAAATGAAGACACCAAACAGCAATAAAAATCCCAAAGAGGTGTTAATGCGCACTATTAAACACTGAACTCTCCAACTTCGCCATGCCATGCAAGCATAATTTGGACAGGATCAGCTGACTTTGGAGTCAGACCCCCTAGAAGCACTTTTGCTTGTTGCGGATTTTGATAAACCCCTTTACTCAATTTAGGCAGAGTTACTTTGGGAATAGCATGACCAAGACTAAGACCCAATGGGAACTAGACCTGGGAGAAACTGATGACAAAGATTTGGATGATGTACTAGGGAATGGAATGAATAAAAATTCATTTTTAGAGTTTATTTCACACATCTTCAGCTGCAAAAAATAAACAATGCACACTCAAACCTATGTACAAGGTACATACCTACATACTTTTTGGGCATGCCCTGCCCTGGCGAGCTACAGGGCTCAGATAGAGAGGCTGATATCGCGACTGCTGGATCGTCTTTTCATCCTTGAACCTAAACATGAACCTAAGTATTACTTGGACTCTTTGGGGAAGAAACCGTTAATAAATTCAAGAGAATTCTTCGCTTTCCGCTATGCCACATAGTGAAAAAGGTGATGCCAGCATTGGAATCAAGTAGAGATCCCTACGAAACAGGAATGGATTAACAACACAAACAACTCCCTCCCATTGTATAAACTGACCTACGACGGCCAAAACTGTCCATCCAAATTTGAAAAAATGTGGGCAAAGTGGTGTGACTCAATGATCACTAGAGAGGTTAGATGTGCCTTAGGTTAACTTACTGTGTTATATATCAATGTACTACCAGTTTTATGTGACAACAATGGAATCCAGTTTGGTCCAAAAAGGCTGAAACCTTGTTACTATACCATTTATATTCCTGGTTATGGTATGTGATGTCAAGTATTGGATGTAAATAATGTGAACAATATGTGGATTGGGGAGTCCCCCCCCCTTCTTAATGCACTGAATACTGTGTGTACTATGTTATTGTAACTTGTTTTAAAACAATTCTATAAAATCTACCTGTTAAAAAAAACCCACTGAACTAAAAAGGTTTCTTGGAGATGAACTTTAATACAGTTCTATATCTCTTTGATTACCAATATTCTAGATAAAACAGCCCATAAATCAAACAGCTGGATGAAGCCCCACAATAAAAAGTGCAATAACTGTACCACAACCACATGGATCCCACAGGAGATAAAAAGAGAGGAACACAAAGTGGTGGCTCAACTTAGAATGTGGGAGTATCCTGTTTACAATAATTCCACAGTATAGTAGTAAAAACATGTTGGGCCTTTGCAGAAAGACAGTGGTCCAAAATAACTGCTTAGTACTATGCTGTGGTAAGATAAACTCCCAGGATTGCAGGAAAGACCTTGTATTATTCTGGAGAGAAAAACTTCAACTAACTTTTGAATCAAGCCTTCACCACAACAAAAAACATAGTAATTTGTAATTGCAGCCTGTCATTTAACTACTTTATAGTCCCCACTGAAAAAGTCTCAGCACAGATGTACCATTTCAAAAGACGATGCTTTTACAATTACAACATGTATCTTTTACCCCATTGCCTGTGCCTATGTATGGTGATTGTCTGACTATTACAGTGAGTTTGCCTGACATAAGGGTTATATTTAAACATTGAAGGATGACAGAAAGATCAGTGTTTAGAAAAGTTAATTTAAGTTGCATACATATGCACTATTAGTGTTGCCTAACAGGATCGAGCTTGATCCTGCAGGTGTAGAACACTGTGCAGACACTATGAAGATGGGAGGAAAGACAATAAGATTGTATGGAATACAATTCCTGAGAATGGGGTAAGCAGGGGTAAGCAGGGGAGTAAAGCACTTGGCCACCACTTAAAAATACTGATGGATTTTTAAGCAATATCATGTGATACCTGTACATATGCAAGATTCTTGGCCGAGGGAAGCCCAAACATCTGTCTTAGCCGAGTTCTAGCATACAGACTACTGTGTATGCGTAGTGTATATAGTGTACACGACAGCATTTCTGTTATTGAAAGACTTATTATAAAGGCTTATTATAAATAGGAATAGGCTTCCGACTTTGTGTTCCACATGTAGCGGAGGCTTTACACCCGTGGGCGTGGCAGAGGTGGCTAAATCACCCTTGTTCCATGTCGCATTCCACATCACTCTGATACTTCCTTCCTCTACCTTTAAGAAGGGTAAGTATAAGAGTGATGGAACACGACGTGCAGTGACAAGGGTGAAATAACTCCTTCTGCCACAGCGGACATTTGATAAAGGCACCCTTTTAAAAGAAGACAGGATAAGCGGAAGTGGAATTGTACTATGATTGTTATTATTGAGTGACATCTGGCTGAGACTAAATGCAGATAAAACTGAAGTCCTTCTGATCGGAGGGCAGCGCATGACAACAAAACAACGTAACTTGCAGTCTTCACCACTGGGAATAGGAGGCACCGATCTACACAGCTCTGAGCATATTTGTAGCCTGGGAGTTCTAATTGATGGGGATTTAAACTTCAGAACTCACATCTCTGCTGTGGTGAAATCAGCCTATTTTCACCTGAAGAACATTGCAAAAATCAAGCACCTCATCCCCCAAAAGATCTGCCAACTTTCGTTCATGCCCTCATTACATCCCGACTGGACTACTGTAATGATCTCTACACCGGTCTTCCAAAAAAGGACTTGTACCGCCTACAGCTGATACAGAATACTGCTGCCAGACTGTTAACCAACCCCGTCACTGCCACATTACACCAGTCCTGCACTCCCTTCACTGGCTACCTATAAAATGGAGGGTCCTATTCAAGATTGGCCTACTGACATTTAAATCACTACATAATCTGGATACATAAAAGAAATGTTACAGCAGCGTAGCAATCCCTGCAATCTCAGATCCACGGGTTCTAATAATCTAGTCATACCCAGAGTCCACCTGAAAACTTTTGACCCCGGAGCCTTCTGTCATACTGCTCCTACGTTATAGAACTCCTTACCTCAGCAGATCAGGAGAGCTCCATCCCTGGATGTGTTTAGATCCAGACTGAAAACCCACCTGTTCAGTTTGGCATTTGCAGAAATATAATTTTTGTTGTGTGAATACTTCATTCTACTACCAACTACAGAATCTGAGAGAGCCTAAGCGCTTTGAGTCCTATGGGAGAAAAGCACTATAGAAATGTTATTGTTATTACTATTGATTTTGATTTATATAGCGCCACCTTCTGTGGCGCTGTACCAAGTAAGAAACGAACATGGGGTACATAATAATAGAGACAATGGTGTACACCAATATACAAAATACATAATTGGTGCCAAATACAATAACGATACGAAATACAGAATACAAGATACAGAAATGACAATGACAGTGATAAAAGTAACATGATGATTAAAATGTACAATATCCATACGACCACCAGGAGTGGAAAAAGAGACAACCATGTTGAGTAGGCAATAGGACAATCATGCTGCTTGTGACCAGAAGACCAAAGAAAGTCTACCATGTCACCATACTTGATTGGGAGTTTAGCTGGAGGATGCAGGGAGGTGTTGTGATGTCGAGACAAATTCAGTGAACATGGTCCCAGGGCTTACAGTATGGAGGACTTTTGGGAAAGCATTACATCCTGCTGCACTTACAAAAATAATATAATTTTGTTTACCAGAATTTGATTTCCAATATTACGTTGCATTATTGGTGCCTTATGGTGTGCTAAAAATTCTTAAAAAGTACTAAAAAGAAGAAAAAAAAGGGCACATTTGAAGACAGACTAAGTACTGTATATTCTGGCATATAAGACTACTTTTTAACCCTTGAAAATCATCTAAAAACCAGGGGTCGTCTTATACGCCGGGTGATATGCCCTATCCTGTTATCGATCCTCAGATCTTGCTGCTGAGGACTGTAGTGAAACGGCGCAGCCGCACATGTGTGAGATCTGAGAGGCAGAGAACAAGGTAAATAGGATACAAGGGTGGGCCAGAAGGGTGAAAAAGGCGTGTTTTATGGGCACAGTGCGATCTATTCTTCCATACCACCATGATAAACAGGGAGACAGGGAGAGCTGACCAATCCACTTAGGGAGAGGGAGAGTTGACCAATCCAACCAGTCAATCGCCTATATACTGTTGTATACTGGGTACCACATACAGTACAGCACCAGTATCTGTTCATACATAGCACCAGTATATGATTTTTTTAAATTTTTATTTGTGGTGTGTTGGAAAAGGGGTAGTCTTATACGGCGAGTATGTACCAAACTCTATATTTTTACGGGGAAAGTTGAGGTGTAGTCTTATACGCTCAATCGTCTTATACGCCGGAATATATGGGTAAATATACAAACATGAACTGTGTATATGTATATGTTTTAACACAAGACCATCTCTAGCATAAACACATTCCATCATACAACAGAATGTGTCAGGGCCTGTTTCCACTACACGCAGCTTGGATGCAGATTGGATGCAGAAAAACTGCAAAAAACTTGTGTTTAGTGGAAACAGGCCCATAGTTATACATTGGAGTCAGTTTTTCTGCATTCAATCTGCGTGTAGTGGGAACAGGCCCTTACCCACATCATCATGATTAGGGTGGTGTACTTAAACTATGACTTAACTTCTTCCTACTCTCACATAGAACCCTCCCCTGGTGGTGCCTAACTTTTACAAGCCCACCCCCCCACCACCACCTTAACTCCCTTCCCTGGTAGGTGCTTAACCTTAACCCCCCTCCCTGTTGTGTGTCTAACCTTAACATCCCCCCTTATGGTTGCCTAACCTTAAAGGTCAACTGAAGTGAGAAATATATGGAGGCTGCCTTATTTATTTCCTTTTATACAATACCAGGTGCCTAGCAGTCCTGCTGGTCTAATAGGATGCAGAAGTGTCTGAATAATGTGAGAAACAAGCATGAAGCATAATGTCATAATAATGTCAGAAACACTTGATCTGCTGCATGCTTGTTCAGAGATTATGGTTAAAAGTATTTGAGGAACAGGATTATCATTATAGCCAGGAAACTGGTATGGCAGCCTTCACATCTCTGTCGTCTCAGTTGTCCTTTAACCACCTGGTGTAGCTGCAGTTCACATTGCAGGTGCATTTTTAAAGAGCCTTTCTTAACCGCATCTCTGTCACAACCCGCAGGTGTAAAGCCTCCGTTAAAAACAAAACTTAACACAAAGTCCGGAGCTCATCCCTAATAATAAACAAATAAAATACAGTATTAAAGATCATTTGCAATAATTATTATAAAAGGTATGTGCCTGCGCAGTACCCTCCTGGTGACATCAGCCAGAGTGAGGACACGGCAATGCAGGCGCAGTGGTTTTCAGACTTTAAAGTCAGAAATTCCAGAAATGAATTGGAGGCAGGGCCGGAACATCTGTGAGTGGCTGCGCGGACACAGGATGTCTGCGGGGGACCATTAGAAGCCCCGGGTAAGTTCAACTCATTTTCCCCCGACCCCCCTACAGTATTCCTTTAAATTACAATAGAATAAGTATGACAATGGCAATGTTTACAATTTAAATGAACCCTACACATCATACATTTTAAGACAATATACAATCAAAACAATTTACAAAAAAACTATATAGTTGTATGTAAAGGAGGTCAAAGCAAACTCAAAGCACCTACAGGCGGCCATGGACTCAGGAGAAAGATACAATTCTGCTGCCAGCTATTGCAGGAGCCGAATTGCACATTTTTTTTTTGCAATTTGGGCTCTGTCTTTTGCTGACACCCAAATTACCCCCTTAGTGCTGCTAGAGCTGTAATTCACATTACAGCTTATGGTTGTGCCCTTTTTGCCTGCCTCACATAATCCACCCCATTTCCCCCCAAAATCATTTGGCTACAAATGTACTTCCTCAGATCAAAGCATAACAGTATAATGAATGATTATCAAAACATGTGGGTAAAAACTCCATGTTGCCCTCTCAGGTGTATTTCATATTATTATTATTTAGTACTTATAAAGCGCCGACATTTTCCACAGTGCTTTACTGAGTATATAGTCTTGTCAATAACTGCTTCTCAGAGGAGCTTACAACCTAATCCCTACCATGGACATATGTCCATTGTAGTCTAGGACCAATTTGGGGGGAAGCCAATTATTTTTAGGGGATGTGGGAGTAAACCAGAGTGCCAAGAGGAAACCCACACAGACACGGGGAGAACATACAAGCTCTGTGCACATAGTGCCCTGGCTGGGATTTGAGTGCTATCTGTGTAAAGTATGGTAAGGTGACAGTAGACGTATGATGTTAAGAGTTTGCACCCTTAAACAACCTGCTGAAAAAGGAAAAAAAATATATACTATCAAATATAATTTTAAACCATTTACAAGCACCTACACAAACCAAAAAAGGTTTGTGTCTGGAAGCAATTGTTAAACATCATGACTTACTTAACTCACAGAGCCATTTGTAAAATTTGCACGAGTTGACAACTGAGCAATTTTTTCAGTGCACGTGTTTTCCTCTGAAGTGTATATTATTTAGAACATATGGCTGCATATCTGTAATTATACAGTCATAGTAAATAATAAACTAATTGAATACGTGCAGAAAACAGTAAAACATTCTCAACATATTTGAGTTTAAAAATGTCCCAGACATAAAAAAGATAACTATTTGACCTTTTCCATGGAATACATAGGGTGCCAAACACTGCCCAGTTCATACTCTTATATAACCATGGGAAAGCTCACTTAAGTGCTTTGCCAAGACGAAAATGTACACAAAATATCTCTTCAACTTTTAATTAAATGCTGTTTCCCTACCAAAAATGTTTTTTGCTTTTCAATTGCACTCCTATATTTTAGTTGTAGGGCCCTCAAGAATGCTCAGTGCTTGTGGTGCACTACATTTGGCCACATTTTGCAATGCAAACAAAATACAGCACAAAGGTATTGATGCCTAATCAGTGTGTTGTGAGGGGGCATTTCCACATCATGTGTAATAGGTAATTAATGGATACAGGCTGCAGCACTACAAAGTCCTTAAAGGATACCACAACTGAAATGTGACATAATGAGATAGACATGTGTATGTACAGTGCCTAGCACACAGATAACTATGCTGTGTTCCTTTTTTTCTTTCTCTGCCTGAAAGAGTTAAATATCAGGTATGTAAGTGGCTGACTCAGTCCTGACTCAGACAGGAAGTGACTACAGTGTGACCCTCACTGATAAGAAATTCCCCTTTTTTACCTCTTTCTTGCTCTCAGAAGCCATTTTCTGCTAGGAAAGTGTTTTATAGTTGGAATTTCTTATCAGTGAGGGTCACACTGTAGTCACTTCCTGTCTGAGTCAGGACTGAGTCAGCCACTTACATACCTGATATTTAACTCTTTCAGGCAGAGAAAGAAAAAAAGGAACACAGCATAGGTATCTGTGTGCTAGGCACTGTACATACACATGCCTATCTCATTATGTCACATTTCAGTTGTGGTATCCTTTAAGGAGAACTTCCACTGACAAGATAATATGCATGTGTTTAGTTCCCATTTAATATTTTTAAATTTTTACATATATTTGTTATATGATGCATACAATACAACCCATTTCCCAACTCCCTATTTTTTTCAAATAATCATCCTATCTTCCTTTGTTTCAAAATAATGCCATCTGTGCAAAAATTGAATTCCTCCCCCCACTGCTCATTCAATAAAGCATATGGTGATGACAGTAGCCAATGTAAGCTGTACGCATGGGGAGAAAAATAATTTTTTCACTTACGATCAAAGAAGCTGTCTTCAATAAGATTATACCTTTGCTTGCATAGCAAACAGAAGCTTGTCATTATATAAAAAAAAATACTTGCACACTGCAGAAAGAATTGAATGTACCACATTTTTTGAAAAACAATTTGGTGTAGATGAATATTGTATGTCCTAGGGGTAATCACCATGCCACTTGGTACTTTTGGAAATACAAAAGAAGGAATGCAGACTGTCTTTACCAAGCTAAAACGTAGTCAAACATAATTCCAAAACCAATATCAACACTTCACCAATCTGACCAGCAGCTTGATAATCATTCCTAATAAAGTTCCATCAGAATACTTGAAGATTAACATTGCAATACACAATAGCAACTTTGCGACAGCAGTTTTGGACTCCCTCAAGCCCCTTATTATTATTGATGTATAAGGCGCCAACATATTCCGTGCTGCTCTACAAAGTAAAAAACAAACATGGGGTACATAATAATACAAGACAATGGTGTACACCATTATACAAAATACAGAATTGGTACAAAAATACAGAGATGGTACAAAATACAGAATTGGTAATTACAGTGACAAAAGTAACACAACTAATAAAATGGATAACAAATTCCAAGACACAAAAGGGTGAGAGAGCCCTGACCTTGCAAGCTTACAATCTAAAGCCCATTCTCAAACATCAAACATTTTCCTGTGTGGTCACCGCATTACACAAGAGTTGTCCTGATTTTTATGTTGTTTGTCACTGCACTGCAGTGTATCTGCTTGTCTTTCCTGTTCAATGTCTAATGCTTGAGAAAGGGCTTGCAGGAGCCCAAAACAGACTGGAACTCTTGCCCAATATAAAGCAGGTGCAGCTTGGTAACAGAACACTTACATTCTACTCTTCAGGCAGTGATCTCATCTATTTTTTCCCGTCAGTCTGCAGGAAAACTAGTTCCCATGTCTCACTGCATACTTGTTCTTAAAATGGATAACGCTAATGAGAGGTTAGTACAAAACATCCTGCATGTAATGTCCCTGATAACATATTGCAATAGGTGGATCTGATGTCTCTTTTGTATTTGGTTTTCAGCTTCTGCTGTATTTGTGCTGGTGATGCCCTCAATTGGCTGAGAAACACTTTTCTGCATCCCATACTGACTGATTTTCTCACTCCTCGCGCAATATTAAAAATCCTATTTATTAATTTTTAATTCTATTTTGTTTTTTATGTTTTTTCCCCCCAGGTACGTGGTTTTATTGCACATTGTGCCTCATTGACTGAGCAGCCTCAGGCACAGCAGTGTCTTTTTACTTCCTATCTCTTTTCATGTTAAGCTAGCTCACAGGTCTCATTAAACACTGAGGGCCTGATGCAATTGTCAGACTTGCCAGCATTAAAAGCTGGTTAGTCCGAAAAACATCTTCCTGCCCGCGTGTGTTCCCGCAGGCAGAGAGATGGATCGGGGAATCTCGTCCATCGGGAGGCACCGCTGTGAGGTTCCCCGATACATTGCAGGTGAGTATTCAGCTTTAGTCTAGCAGCCCATTCCCCTTCATACCTAAAACGACAAATAAAAACATGCCAGCGCAGTAACCCTACTCCTTTGACTCTGATAATCTAGAGCTGGAAACCGAGAGCATGTGGAAGCGAAAGATAAGTCCATATGTGCCACGCAAGCTCAAAGACCTCTTTGCCAGAGCGGTCTCTCGCACGGCCTTGTGCAACAGCGATAGCGCCACCAGCACCTCAAGGCCGAGCAAACATAGTGATACCTTCCTGACTGCTCTCCCCTGCTAGAAAGATCAGTGCCAAAGCTGCCAGCAGAACTCACATTAGGATGCCTCCACTTCTCAGAATCACCGTCAACCAAAAGCTTGGCCAAATCCAGGCCCTTCTCTCACAGGCAGCATTGCAAGAGGAACAGGTAGGCCTTAACCCTCTCCACTCTGATCCCATCTCCCAGAGCACTGAACAGCCTGCAGCCTTTGATACTTGCTGATGGCAGAGGCTGATGCCTCTGATATTTGCTGATGGCAGAGATACTCTCTATCACTACCTCATTACAAGAATTGATGGAAGACCTTGGAGTCATCTACACATAAATCCATATGGAGGAATTCACCGCAGAACACAATAAAACTGTAGACTCCTTGCTCGAACACGAATCAGAAATCGAATGGCTTAAAAGCAAACTTACTGATGGTGAGCACAGAAATAGATGCTTATAATAGACAGAGCTCTTAGGCGGCCTAGACCGCCTTCTATCATCCCTGAGAGCAAGCCACAAGAGGTTATAGTGAAATTCATTTGCTTCACTATGAAAGAGAGCCTGCTAGAAGCCGTCAGGAAAAAAGGTCAATTACTAGACCCCTACAAGAGTATCCAAACATACCATGACCGCAAATAATACTTGCCACAAGGAGGTCGCTTCAACCAATCACCAGGGCACTTAGAACAATAATATACAATACAGATAGGGCTTCCCCACTAAATGACTAATCTCAAGAAAGGCTCCGCCCACACTGACAAATCTGTGGAAGACAAACTTCTAAAAAGCTGCAAATCAGCCCCTCTCCTTTCCAAACCAACAAATCATCTTGTGCAAAGATGCTGTTGCAAGAAAGTCACATGTCAAATGAGAAGAAGGGTATCAGCAGTGACTCCTTGATCTTCTTACAATGCGGTTGAGCAGGCATGCTCCTGCCCCCCATCCAAGACCGTGGCCAGTCTCTAGTACTTTGCTCACACACATTCTACTTATATCATGCAGACTGATCTTTTCACTGTTATGTTACTTTATGCTTCCCTTAATGCTAATATCCCACCCTTATCAGACAAATGATTCTGTACTAATACTCCTCTATTTGGGGGACACCCCCAGATGCAATATGTACTACTATGATCCTATCCTATGAGAATTAAGATCCTATCTGTGAATGCACATGGGCTAAACTCACGACAGAAATGGCCTTCATCTGGTCTGAAGATAGCAGATCTGATGCAGACATTGTGATACCCCAGGGAACGCATTTTGCTGAGGACAAGGCCCCTAAATGCTCTATCGCTCTACATAACAGACTACCCCTCCAATAGCCAATAATGTAAGAGATCTCCAAGGTGGCTACCTAATTATTGTTTGTACTATCTCGCAGGGCTGTGGAGTCGGAGTCGTGGAGTCGGAGCAATTTTGGGTGCCTGGAGTCGGAGTCGGGAAAAAATGCACCGACTCCGACTCCTAATGAATTTTTAACTGTAATTAAAATAGAAAATATGATAAAATGTTTTATTTCTCACATAATAGTCATTAAAAATAATGTATATATACAGTATATATACAGTAATAGCTGTGCTCAGTCCACAAAAATGAAATAAACCAATCAAAATTAGTTACTTGTGCTGCTTCAAAAAAGCAGTCCCCGTATTTTTAAAGTCAGATATACACATCTGATTGTGACTGTATATATAATGTGTACACAGGAATCTCTTTTATATATATACGAAATAACATCTATGCTGTAAGAATAAAGCCTGATGTGTAGCCGTGTCACTAATAGAGATGGTCAATGAGTTGGAAATAATTCTGCGCTGATGCTGGTTTATGCAAATGTATGCACTCCCTTTGCTCATGAAATCCAATAATTTGATATGTTGTTAAAATTTGGTTTGGTGACTACAAATTAAAGGGTACCTGAGACGGATGAAAAGTAAAGTTTTATACATACCTGGGGCTTCCTCCAGCCCCCTTCAGGCCAATCAGTCCCACGCTGTCCTCCGCCACCTGGATCTTCTGCTATGAGTCCTGGTAATTCAGCCAGTCAGCACAGTCCAGCCACGTGCTGCTCCTACAGCCAGGAGCGTTCTGCACCTGCGTAATAGTGCTGCGCAGGTGTAGTACGCTCCTGGCGGCGGAGTGTGTGCTTGCGCACTACGCCAGACTGGCTCAAGTACCTGGACTCATAGCAGAAGATCCAGTGGCGGAGGAGGACAGCGAGGGACTGATTAGCCTGAAGGGGGCTGGAGGAAGTACCAGGTATGTACAAAACTTTAATTTCAGCTGTCTCACTTTGTTACACAGTAGTACTATACTCTACATATGCACTCCCCACAGAGCTTCAGGGAATCCACTGAGAATGTTGTGCACATTGAACACAGAGGTGTTGTCTATCACCCATAAACCTGGTTCAGATTGTACATGAAGAATGTGTAATAGAGGAAGAATCTCCTCATTCTCCTGCAGAGTACCTGCACATCACTCTTACATGTATACACAGTTACATTGCCTAGGGTCTGATCCATGTTCAGATTGTGCATGAAGAATGTGTAATAGAGGAGAGGAAGAATCTCCTCATTCCCCTGCAGAGTACCTGCACATCATTCTTACATGCACCCACACTTACATTGCCTAATAGATGTTCTTTGTTCCGGTTTGTATCTTTTACAAGTACTCTTACTAAGGACTAGTTTTAGTCTAAAGGGAATAAATATAGTAGTCTACATATTCTTTTCACTTCAGTTGTCTTGTAAAATTCCTAAGCGTTGGCAGTCAATAGACGAATTTTACGTTACATACTTTTAATCAACAAAATTGTAATATGCAAATGAGAGGAGTCGGAGTCGAGGAGTCGGAGTTGGTGGAATCCTAAACTGAGGAGTCGGAGTCAGAGTCGGTGAATTTTTGGACCGACTCCACAGCCCTGCTATCTCGGATACCAAGTACATGTTTGCATGTGTTTACGGCCCTAATACAGCCCAAATTTCATACCTAAACATATTAATGAAGAAAATCCTAGCAGTCAAACAAGGCGACCTGGTCTCCGAATCTTATGCGGAATCTGGGAGCCCCCTTTAATAATGAGACCCCCAGATGTCCTGCCCCTTTCAGCTAAATAGGTATAGAGGGTCAATTTTGACCCTATACCTGTTTATTTATAAAAGTAAAAAGAATGAACAAGTGAAAATAAATCTTTGTTAGGGGGAAAAACCTCATCTGTCACTTCTTTCTTCTCCTTTAATTCTTCCATTTCTTTCTTCCCTCTTTTCTTTTAAATCTGGATTGAAGGGTCCTTCGCCCTGGTCCCCGCCAATTGCCTGATATCCACGCACATCGTTCCTGGTTGATCGCCACTGGCAGGATCCGCCATGACCACTAATGCTGAAACAACCCTCTTCTGCTTAGTGGGAGCCCAGCAGAAGCAGCTTTTAATGTCCTCCCCATTCGTCCACTAGGTGGCCCAAGAAGAATGAGAATCAGAATGATTCTTATTGAACCACCTAGTGGATGAATGGGGAGCCCCAGTGAGACATTTAAAGGTGCTTCTGCTGGGGCTCCCAGTATGCAGAGAAAGGCAATGGTGGCAGCCATGGCGGCTCCCACAGGCAGTGGTGAATGTCAGTAAGAGCTGGCTCTCTCAACGGGTACATGGGCTCCTCTCAGGGGAGCAAGGCAGCATTGCCGTGGTGCTGTAAGACAGCACCACAGCGCTAAACCTTGCTTCCGATAGCATGAGATATGGGAGCATCGCTGAAGCTTTCGCCTGAGTAAAGCTCCCTAATGCTTGGCCATTGCACGAGTGGAACCGGCAAAATAATTTGTCAGTAACTCTTGTGTGTGTCCAGGTGATAAGTAGCTTGCATGTATAAGCTACTTATCACCTTGAATAGCATCAGATCTGAATATTTAATTGACTGAACATCCTCATATAAGCAGGTGCACCCAGATTCCTGAGTGCTTCTATTCTACTCTTCTTGTAATAAGTATAACTGTATAGCTGAGCAATCTTCAACCAGAATTTACAACAACTGTGCAGGCAGAGGATTAGCCAGGTTGAATTCCCTTTGTGGAATCCCCTTCTACAACACACCTGTCACTCTCCAACCTTTGAAATCCTTAAATGCTCCCTCACAATTGCCAATAAGTCCTCTGTCCTCTGTATTCCCATAAAGCTGCAGAAGCCTACGCAGGTTGCTGCAGTTCTCCAAACACAACATGAAACAGCAAAGCAAAGAGTCAATAAACTGATCCCTCCCAACTGCTCCTTCTGCTGCTGGATTAACTCTTTGTGCTTAGCACTGCATCTAATATTCAGCAGACTCATCTTCCTGTCAATTCATTTCCAGTGTGCAATAAAGCACTTAACTCTTCAAGATCAAGCTCTGTGCTCACAGGAAAAGATCAGCTTATGCCACCTCCAGGTTTCTAATGACTATCTCACCTGAGTGATCATGGAGACAGAGAAGGAGTTAGGCAGTTGATTGACTGCTGTTTAACAGGATCCATTCTTGGCACATGAAAGCCGTTTTGCATACTGAGCCAGTCAGGTAATATAAATTAATACTACAAATATTTACCATATATTTCATAGTATACTTAACTGCTTCAGGACTGTGGCAGGTTAAAACTACGCTGCACTTGTGGCTGCCTAAACCTGATGCAGCATAGTTTGAAAGCCAGAGGCTGCCCAGCACGGGACCCTACGTGCCCCTGCCGGCACAGATATGCGCTACTTAAAGACAGTGGAGTTCTGTGAATTGGTCAGGAACCATTTTCACTGGCTCCTGACCACCTGATCACTGTGAGCCAATCACACTGATCAGGAAATGCAAAAGAAAAAAAAGGCTCTGGACGGACCGGAGCCTTTACTCCCAGTTAAAAGACAAGCCTGTACTAGGACGTTGAGCATATTTATATTTTTGCTCTTATATTAGCCATGATTTTATACTCATATTGGCTGATACACAATTAACTTTTTCAGTTGAGATTTCTCCTAGGTGATATTCTCACAACTTGTACATAAAATGTATTTTAAACCACCAGCTGGCAAGAAAATATAGCACCTTTTCACCTATTTTGGCCTCGATTCATAAAGCATTCCCGCATGCGGAAATGCTGAAAACATGTCACTTTACCGACCACATAGCAAAATCTGTATTCATAAAGGCTTTTTCCGCATGAAAAGCCGACATTCGCAAGCAGAGTGATAAATCACCGCCTTGCGCGGTGATTATCTTAACAAAAGTAACAAATGTCAATTCATAAAGATTGGAGGAAGCGGTATGCAGACAGGGATTACCGCTACCTCTGATGTGGCGAGAAGCGTGCGGAATACATTGCAGTGAATGGGACAGACCTCCCAAGCAGCAGCAGAGAGAACACCGCACGGAGGGACTCGGCCAGCTTCTCCTGTTTCTGCATGCCTACCGACAGCCTAACGCCAGCCTACAGCGGAATATCTCCGCACTCCTATAACAACTAGAAACATTTCTATGAATGACCACCCAGAAGGCTGAAATACCGACAGCGGTGTTTCCCCGCTCGAATTTACCTTACCGACAGCACTTTTATGAATCAAGGCCAAATTTGTGTTACGGTACTTTTTCAATTGCAAAGTGCTAAGAAATTATTTAAAATACAATATAAAAAATTAGCTCATTGGAGAAAGCTGGGAGGAAAAGTTAATTGTATATAGACCATTGTGTCCATGTAACAATAAATTATAACAAAATATGTTCCATGTTAGAGAAATAAAAATTTAGAGCAATTTTGCTTCATTGCTTTGGAAATAAAACGTTAATTAGTTTTCTGTACACAAAAACAGCTTTTTGCGCAGGGAGATATTTTGCAGTTGTTGCTACTCTAGTATTGGTTTACCACTACAGAGATAGTTTCCACATAGTCTGCAGTAATTTACTCTCAGATCAAATGTGTTTAAGGCAAATTACAACATGGAAAGATTTGTATCATAAATGAGCATAAACTACGTAAGCTCAACAACCTGTCAAGCTAGTCTTCAGAATTGTTCCACAGTAAACTTTACATAATTTACTAGACAGCTGAACTAGGCACAGACTGAAGTATTCCATTAAAGTGAATCTATGAATACAGTAATAGATGTCACCAGCGAATTCAGTCTAAATATGTAGGCTCTGGGACTGTCATCCAGATCTGAGATTCACAACCGTATATGTCCATGACCTGGAATAAGCTTGCATTTAGTAATGTTTGCAATCTGAAATCCAATACTGTCTGCTAGTTCCAGGTCAGTCATTTACTAGGTAGAAAAATACCATATATAAAATAATAATACCGTATCAATAATAGCTCAATATTAGCATCAGCATCCTTATTTATTTATTTAACAATACCAACTGCCTGGCAGTCCTGTTGATTTCTTTGACTGCAGTAGTGGCAGAGCACCTGATCTGCATGCTTGTTCATGGAGTGTGGATTAAATTATTAGAGGCAGTGGATCAACAGGGCAGCCAGGCAATGTGCATTGTGTAAATGGAAATAGATATGTCAGCCTCCATATCATTCTCATTTCAGGTGTGCTTTAACCCAAGTTTAAAAAGCTAATCTCCCATATTTCTATCCCTAACACTGCTACTGCCTATAGAGCATGTCTTAGTGGCTGCAGCTCTGGTGCTTTGAGTCCGCCAGGAGAAAAGCGCTATATAAATGTTCTGGGTTTGTTTGTTATATGAACTGAAGTAAAGGGAAGTGCAGCTATTACCACTGCTGACCCCATTCTTATCCACCTGACGATTCCACTGTGTGTACCTTTCATTGGCCCTGGGAGAAGCCAGAGAGAACAATATTGTACTTATTCAAACTGATGTACAGGAAAAATACTATGTGGCACTGGGTCACATGGTGGTGACTGCTGGGCTAACCTAGGGCCCGAGGCCGCTGTGAATAGAAAGATAAACACTGCTTAAAATGCTAGGCCCAGGTAGATGGCACACTTATAAAGTTAACTGGGGGACAAAGGACACTCTCTGTGCAAATTCACATGATGTAATAATGTAAATCACTTGCATGAACTTTAATCACTTTAACAAAGCTGCAGATTGGATGCATTTATTGGGGGGGGGGGGGGGGGGGCATACTGGGAGTTGTGGAAAAAAAACACCTTTCCTAGACTTCTACACTGATAACTTAAACCCCCCTGTTAAAGGCCAGTGTTAATCAGGGGAGACATGAAGTTTGGGATGCAGCCCCAGTACCATTCCAAAACCTGTAGAGAGGTTGAACTGCAACAAAAGCATAAATGGGACCAGGGGATGATGGGAGAGAGTGGTTAGAGTACCTGAAGAGAGGACTAGGTTAAAACTGTTGGGAGTCAAAGAGGAGCGTTGCTAAGATCCTAAGAGATCAGGAGCACTTTTGGGCACTTAAAGAGAATCTGTATTGTTAAAATCGCACAAAAGTAAACACACCAGTGCGTTAGGGGACATCTCCTATTACCCTCTGTCACAATTTCGCTGCTCCTCGCCTCATTAAAAGTGGTTAAAACAGTTTTAAAAAGTTTGTTTATAAACAAACAAAATGGCCACCAAAACAGGAAGTAGGTTGATGTACAGTATGTCCACACATAGAAAATACATTCATACACAAGCAGGCTGTATACAGCCTTCCTTTTGAATCTCAAGAGATCATTTGTGTGTTTCTTTCCCCCTGCAGCTATCTTCCACTGAAGTGTCAGGCTGTTTCTTCCTGCAGAGTGCAGACAGCTCTGCCTGTATGTAATTCCTCAGTATGTGAAAGCCCAGCCAGCTCAGAGGAGGATTTATCCAGCTTGTAAAAGATAATAGAGCAGAGAGAAGCTGCACTAATCTAAATAACACACAGGCAGTGTGCAGAGAGGGGCCTGGAGGGGGGAGATGCATCACCGAACCACAACACTGAAGAACTTGGCAGCCTTCCAGACACAGGCTGACAAGTCTGACAAGAGAGAGATAAGTTGATTTATTACAGAGATGGTGATAGTAGAACGTGCTGCAGTAAGCCAGAACACATTAGAATAGCTTTTGGAACTTGTAGGATGATAAAAAACAGGATGCAATTTTTGTTACGGAGTCTCTTTAAGCCGAAAAATAGGCGGGGCCAAGCACCAGAATGTAGGTGTGGTCATCGGTGAAGCCAAATTTACATAAACTTAACAGCGGTCTATGTAGGCCTGCCCAGCAAAATGTTGGATGAACCCCCCCCTCTCCATTAATATAAAAAATAAAAAGATAAATGCATCATATCACATAAATAAGCAGTGCCACTTAATGTCAATGGAAACCGATTGAAAAACAACAAAAGGCAGATACTTACCTCAGGAGAGGGAAGGCTCTGGGTCCTAATGAGCCTTCTCTCTCCTCTCCCGTTGCCCATTCTAGCGCTGGATAACCCATAGCAGCATTCGACCAATTCGGTCAAATGCTGCTATCTCCGCCACCGAGAGGAAGACTTCGGGAGCCAAGTGCTCCCGAAGACGGACCAATCCATGCTGCGCATGCGCAAGCGTCCTCTCTCGCGCAATCACATGTGCACAGTATGGAGCCGCCTGTCTTCAGGAGCACTTGGCTCCTGAAGACTTCCAAAGTCCCCCGCGGTGGGGGATTTGAATGGAGGAGATGCCGCCTAAACCGGAGCACCGGGAGAGGGAAGGCGCTACAGGACCCAGAGCCTTCCCTCTCCTTAACCCATTCGCGTTCCGTCGTTTTCACTTGAGAAATGTTCACCTCCCATTCATTAGCCTATAACTTTATCACTACTTATCACAATGAACTGATCTATATCTTGTTTTTTCCGCCACCAATTAGGCTTTCTTTGGGGGGGGTACATTTTGCTAAGAGCCACTTTACTGTAAATGCATTTTAACAGGAAGAATAAGAAAAAAATGGAAAAAAATGATTATTTCTCAGTTTTCAGCCATTATAGTTTTAAAATAATACATGCCTCCATAATTAAAACTCACGTATTGTATTTGCCCATATGTCCCGGTTATTGCACCGTTAAAATTATGTCCCTATCACAATGTATAGCGACAATATTTTATTTGGAAATAAAGGTGCATTTTTTCCGTTTTGCATCCATCACTATTTACAAGTTTAAAATAAAAAAAAATATAGAAATATTTCATCTTTACATTGATATTTAAAAAGTTTAGACCCTTAGGTAAATATTTACATGTTTTTGTTTTTTTTATTGTAATGTTTTTTTATATTAAACATTTTATTTGGGTAGTTTTGGGAGGGTGGGAGGTAAACAGTAGTGTTATAATGTAAATGTGTGTTGATTTTCATTTTTTTTTACTTTTAGCTGTAGTATTACTTTTTAGCCACAAGATGGCGGCCATGAGTTTGTTTACATGACGTCACTCTAAGCGTAACACACGCTTAGAGCGACGCATGGGGGAGGTAACAGCCAGAAAAGGCGCACCTTCTGAGAGAAGCTGTCGCTTTTTCAGCGGAGGAGAGGAATCAGTGATCGGGCACCATAGCCCGATTCACTGATTGCCTGGTGAACGAACCGCGGGCCGGAAGCGCACGTGCACGCGCGCAATCGGCCGCGGGAGCGTGGGGTAGCACGCATGGTTCCTGGACGTAGTTTCTACGTCCAGGAACCAAAGTAGGTTAAGTAAGTATCTGCCTTTTGTTTTTTTCAAGCGAAAGCTTCAAAGCTTGTTTTTTTCAAGTGACACTAAAGCAAAAAAAAATTATGATATAATGAATTGGTTGTGTAGTATGGATAATTACTAGAACATTAGTAGCAAAGAAAATATTCTCATATTTTTATTTTCAGTTATATAGTGTTTTTTATACCATTGCATCATCCTCTAATATTTGCAGTTTACACACTACTCAGCATTCCAAGTGATTTTACAGAGCAGGCCAGTGAACTTTTGACCCGTCCTCTGGAGAGAAAAAGAAAATATAGTGACTGACAGTTGTGATACCAATCTTCAGAAGACAGAGCTCTCTGTGACGTTGAAAGTCGTGAAGCTTAATTGCTCTTTTGCACAGATAACAACTTTCTTAACTCTTCCTGTACCGGAAAAAATATTAGACTTATGTCTCTGCTCTTAATGTTTTATTTCTTAGCTGTACTACACATACAAATCGTTATATCATATTTTTTATTCACTTCAGTGTCTCTTTAAACATAAGTAGGCAGAGTTACTTGGCTTCTGTGCTGGCTGGTCTGGCTCTCTGCTGGGGAGACTGGCCTGCTGCCAGGCTGCCTAGAAGTACCCCCATAGCATTCCCTGACCTTCTAGTGGACCCCATTCCATGCTCCCACGAGCCTCCCATTAAGGCACCACATCTCCCAGCACACCTCCATAAAGGCATCACAGCACCCAGCATGTCGCCACATCGCACAGCCTACCCCCATAGAGGAACCACAGCACCCAGCATATCCCCCCATTGAAGCATCACAATTCCCAGCATGCCCATCCTTGAGGCATCACAGCTCTCAGTATGCCCCCAAAGAGGCTCCACAGCTCTAACTCTGTCTGGGGGACATCTGGGGCACCCCAGAATAGATCCGTGGCAGGTGCTACTGATCTTTGAGGCTAGCAACTCCCCTGGTCAGTCAAGAAAGCTGCAACAGGGGATGGGTAGCCTCCTGATTGGGAATAATCGTTTACAAAAAATATGTCTTGCCACAAAATGCACTTCAAGGGACACTAGAATGTCTTTGCATGTCAATATTGCCTTGTGTAGTAAATGTTACTGGGTTCAAGATTCAATTAGTCAGATGACTAGTAGTAATCAAGAAGGGAGTAGAAAAGAGGAGTCCCGTTAGCTTAGGGAAAACAGTTGTCAATGGACGAAGTCATGATTATCTCTCTTTGTTCATGTTGTCCCTCCCTTTGGCCATCTTAATAGTTTAGCATAGCTCATCTGAATGTCCTATTTGCTGCGTCCCTCCAAATCATCCTTGTACACTCACATATAAATGGAGCATGCCACCATTATTGCACACATCCTAAAAGCCATGGCACCATACAGGGAGATATGTAAGTATGTTTTCCCTTTAAAGATATAATAGAACAGTTGCCTGCATTGCTTAGCTTAATTCATTAGAGCAGTAAATTTTGGTAAAATATTTTTTTCCTTGCACACATGCACAAACTTTATTTACTGTACTCTACCTCGTACACAGATTAAAAACAAATTAAGAAGTCAACTTTCTTAACAAGTTAAGAAAGAAGGCATCAGACAGATACATTTCATATTACTGTACACACACTTTTCTGTTCATAAAAACATTATATACAGGTTGAGTTGCCCAATGGGCAAATATCTGCTACTAATGTTCTACGCATCTGTGTGAAGCCTGAGGTGCACCTTGGACAGTTTAGGCTAGTAAACCAATCATTGGGGTTCTAAAATGTTAAAAAATCTGCCTTAGATATACAGCCTGGGAATTCAGTTACAATCACACTCAAGAAACAAGTACTGGAATTGGCCTTTCACTTTTCATTATCCTTTGTTACATAACTATCCAGATACACATGGATTTGGTGTGGTTTGTTTTGGTGCCAGCGCCTAACAAGCAGAGAATTAGCAAAAAGATGAAACTTACCCTGTTATTTTGGGTATTTTGACCTTAAAATGAATCCTTCATTAACATCTGACCTTAACATTAACCATTTCATGACGTCCAACTCTTACTTCCAACCCTAGTGTTTATTTCTTTACATCCAGATGCCAAACACTAACCACTCCTCTAACATTGATCTCCAGGCTTCCACACACATCTCAAAAACATACAGATAAGTTAATTGGCTTTCTCCCTAAAATTGGCCCTAGATAGCAATGGACATATGACTATGGTAAGGATTAGATTGTGAGCTCCTCTCAGGGACAGTCAAGTGACAAGACTATATACTCTGTACAGCGATGTGGAAGATGTTTGCACTTTGTAAGTACTAAATAATAATAATAATGCCTAACCATAATCTCCAAATCTGATATTAACCCTTTCCTTACACCAAATCCTAACCTACTCCTCACACTGAGTCCTTCTAGACACCTAACCTGAACGTCTACATGAACACCTCCTGGATGCCTAACAATGATTTTCTCCCAGTATTAAAATGTGCCTGTTGGTGAGTAGAGATGGTGATTAAGATGTGAATAATGTCAAGTTAATGCAAACGGTCTTTTTTAATTTCATGTACATGTATTTACATAAACCAATAATGTATTTACATGACCAATAAAATGATAAAATGCAGTAAATTATGCTTTTAATTGGTCCAATTGCAAGATGCATACATCTGCATAAAATCAACATATAAAATAGCATTACCTCAAAATTATAAGTATAGCATAGACCATCCATCTGTATTGGCAGTATGTTTACAAGTATATCACAGCAAACCTATGGGAAAAGTTTAAATAAACCTACATCAGTGTTTCTAAAACCTGTCCTCGTGATTGGTGCATGTTTTGCAGACAACTTCACCTTGAGAAACACTAACCAACATGATGAAATCAATTTTCTTCCATGTAATCGTTCTCTGGATGAGGTGGAAATGCCACCAAGATAATGAATATGGCCAAGGTGAAGTGGTCCCGCCCACTCACCTCATCTGACCAGGCTCCTGCCTACTGCCTTCCCTGTCCACCCACTTGACACCACTTTTACCCCTGATATGGGAGCTCAGACTGGGAACAGAAGTGCCAACATGAAATATGGAGAAGGAGGAGAGGGCTATGGAAGGCCACTGAAAATATACAAGTAGGGGGGAACCAAATGGGAGAAACTAGGTGATCAGCTTCAACTCTTTCTACAATGGTAGAGATCCAATGTAACACTCTAATACGTAACCCTAAGTCAATAAAGGGGCACCCAATGAAAAAAGTGACATGGCAGAGGGTTGCGGTAAAGTTGCAGTAATACATGTCCAGATCAGTCTGATCTAGTTCCAAGGTATATAATTTACAGCACCAGATCAGTGGAGGATACATTCTCCATTCGTTTGCATTAAGCAGCAACAAAGATGCACAAAAACTAGTAATTTACATGATGGGCATTGTTAGTGCATGGAAAAGTATGTACAATAGTGGAAGCTACAGGAAAGCTAGGAAGGAGGAAGTTTGTTCACATTATGTTAAAAACATTGAGGCCGACTCACAAAAGTACATTAAAACTGCCATGAGCAGGCAGCATATTGCAATTTTTCCTGTACTTACTCTAGATAAGTAGTGCACATTGCACAAATAACATAACTGTAACGATTGGTGTCAGCAACACAGATTCCTCTGATTATTGGTGATCTGCAGTATCACCAATAATACAAATGCTATACCTGATTATGTAGTGATCTGCAGAATTACCAATAATACTAGTATAGCTTGACACAGGACGCCTAGTGTGGTAGAGTGTTTGGTGCAACAGTAAAGAAAGGTTATCTCCCGAGGAGCGGGAGATACAGACACTACTGCAGCCAAGGATTCCCTGAAGAACAGGGAATCGGACTGCACTGCAGCCAGTGGACCCCTGAGGGGCAGGTGGCCACTGACTGTGCTGAAGCTGACCTCCTTAAGAGGAGGAGATACAGACTGTACTGCAGCCAAGGATTCCCTGATGGATTGGGAATCAGACTGTACTGCAGCCAAGGATTCCCTGATGGACTGGGAATCAGACAGTACTGCAGCCAGTGGACCCCTATGGGGTAGAGACCACTGACTGAACTGCAAGATGGTCTTCCTGAGGAGCAGGTGGCCCTTGCAGCTAATGGACACCTGGAGAGTTAGTGTCACGAGTAGGACAGTAAGGCTGATCACCCAAGGAATGAGTGACAGCCAAAAGGGTCAGACAGGCCAGGTCGGCAACACACGGGCAGACAAGGTACAGAGACAGAAGACTGATTCGGTATCCGGGTGCAGGCAAAGTTGGCAACAGGTAGACAGGTAGGCAAAGGTACCGAATCAGTAAGCAGGAGAATTGTCAGGAAAGCCAGAGATCATAACGGGTAACAGTATCTCTCAATCCTAGTCTTAGGTGTGAGGTCCTTGGTCTCAACACCTGGGAACTAGTCTAGTATAAACAATAGCAATATAGCAATCTCCTAGTCTTAGGTGTGAGGTCTTTGGTCTCAACACCTGGAAACTAGTCTATTACATACACAATACAATAATACAATAGAGGCTATCAACTGAATCTGACTAAGTGTGAATTCCCAGCTCCAGCTGGTTCTAACACACTGTAAGATCTGACTGGGGTCTGAGTGCTCACACGTAAGTATTCGCAACGGCAGACAACTTGCAACTGACAAGCAAGTCCTATATATACCTAGAGCGCTCCGCAGCGCCGCCCCAGTCACTCAGCTAATCCGGAACCTAACTGGAGTCAGCTGATCAGCATGATCAGCTGACTCCCCTTCTGCCAGCATAAAGATCCTGTCGCCTGGCACGTGCATAGCTCTCTATCTATGTGCATTAGAAGGACCAGGCATGTTGCTGCACGGCAGAAGCCGCCGGCTTGGACGCAGAGATAGCCGCCATGCCGCTTGTCCACGCGGCAGCATCTCCGCTATTCATTACAATAACCTAAGTTACTTAGGTAAAACATGAAATGCTAGTGTAACACACGTCACCTAGGTAAACCGTGAAGTTCTTATTGCGCAACACATGCTACATAATTGGCATAATTACTCGTAAAATCTATAAATCAACCATACAGTGAGGGCAAAAGTAGCTGTCTGTTGGCAATATTCACACAATCCTGCATCACACCGACACTTAATGCCTTTGAGCTGTCAGTGCTGAAACTAAGGGTACTTTCACTGTGACTTGTTGCATTGCGTTGTAACGGACATTATTTTACACACTATTAAAGAGGAACTCCAGTGAACATTTTTACTGTTGGCAGGTGATGTAGCTGCTGCATGGTTTTTGGCAGTTTGAAACGGCTGTAAACAGCTATTTCCCACAATGCAGCAAGGTTCACAGACAGGAAACTGCCAAGAGTACGTACTTTTCTTGTAAGTGGGGTTTCTTGTGGGTGGGGTTTCACCACAATATCAGTCATACAGCGCCCCCTGATGGTCTGTTTGTAAAAAGGAATAGCTTTCTCATGTAAAAGGGGGTATCAGCTACTGATTGGGATAAAGTTCAATTCAGTTTCTCTTTAAGTGCTACAATTCAAAATCTATAAACTGTTCACATTTAGGGCTCGTTCCCACTGTTGCGACGCGATTTCGGCCGCATTCCGACGCTTGTAAAAACGCATGCGGATGCGTTTCCGCATGCGTTTTTACCCGCGATTTCGCATGCGATTTCGCATGGCAGGGTGCCATGCGAAATTAACCATGACACTGCCAGGGCTAAATAAAATTGAAAAAGGTGCGAAATCGCGGGTAAAAACGCATGTAACAAACGCATGCGTTTTTACTATTAAATACATTAGCAGGGATTCGCACGGATTCCCGACGCAGGCGAAATCGTTGGCTCTTTTGTGCGTTTTTTTACCGCTGAAAAAAACGCACCTCAACAACGCTACAGTGGAAACAGGCCCATCCACTTGCATTACATGTGCGGATCTGCATGCGTTGGACGCATGCAGATTCGCGATAGTGGGAACGAGCCCTTAATGAGTTGGAATGCAATGTTTGGATTTCATTGTTACAATGCAGAACATTGCTAGAAATGCACAAATTGACACACAATGTTAGTCAATAAAAATGCACATTGGTCTGTCACTTCTTTGCCTGTTACACTGTATGCCACTGCAAATGTTGTTTTTGGCTGCATTATACAGTATGCAATCCCCAGTGCGAAACTAGCCTAAAGTAACTGGTTTTTTTTCATTGCAACCTAGTAAGGGAATGCTGGGCCATAAAAATGATATATAATAAATAAAACTTTACACTTCCGTGAAATTCTTACAGCTTATAACTGCTTTTAGGCACTGCATTTAGCAAGGAACTTTTACATACATTATAGGTTAGCTTTAATTTGTTGAGAATGTGGTGCTTGAGATTCTCATTTTTGCATGTAAGTTGGCACATTAGGTAATCCAAAAGTCAGTATTATATTTATACATGCTAATGCAATTACCAAACTGTTCAAATAACACAAACTGCAGACATTTTGGTAAAAAAGAATTGGTGCATTTCACCCACTCTGGTTTACATGCTTTAGCGTGCATTTCAGAAATGCCGCACCACAGCAATATCAGAGCTATTGATAATATACATAAGTGAAGAAACTGCAAGTGAAAGATGATACAGCCATGACTGTACAGCCATTCATTTTTAAACTTCGCAATTGATTTTACTGCCAAAATTATTTTTGCAGCAGTTTATTATGTACTGTGTATCCCACATCTATCGGTAACTCCTGTGTCTTCAGGAGATGCTCTATCCAATAAGCCATATTTAATTTAAAACAGAAAATGGTTCAAACTGCAGCCATAACCCAAAAGGACTTTTGCCAAGTTTTAAAAGGAAAACCCTTGTACTTTTGACGTTTCACTTTCCTATTACACTGTTTACACAAGCTGAGGAATATATTCTGGCTTTGAAGAATAGTTTGTCATAGCAGGAGGTTTGAAAGTCTAATGTTTGCTTTTTATATAGGAATGTCTTTAATACACGGTGAAATTTGATTGGCTAATGAACATTCCAAACCTGAGCAAACAGGGCAGAAGGAATGCACACCTCAGTATTTTTATGAGTGCAAGAAGTGCGAAATCCATTCTTTTTTGGTGAGGTTGACTACATATTCTTTGGTATGCAGAAACCGCACTTATTGAGTGGTTGGAAACATGTGGCTCCTTTGCAGGTCCTGCTATGAAATACTAAACCTGGACTCATTTCATGGTGCTGTATTTCAAGTAGTGAAGAAAAAACTGACTTTAACCAGGGCATATTATGCATATTTCAATTCCATTAAAACTCTAAGATTATATCCATGCAGTGAGATGATTCTGGGTAAATGGGGTTACAGCAAAGCTTCAAGTCCGCTGCAAAAAATATAAATTCGGATGTACTGCAACCAATGATTTACTGCCTGCTAAAGTTTATTCCTCACATAAGCACAGACAGATCAGATAAGTTCAAGCAAGATCTGTAGCATGAACTCTTTGGTATGGGAGGAAATCCCTAATACATGTTACTTTGTAGGAATGCTTCTTCATATTCACTGCAATACATTGAACCTAGTCAAAAAGTAAAACCCGTCTATATCACTAGTTTTAGCATCACTATGTACCATTATCTAGAAATGTAGCGACAATCTCATTTTGAAAATTACAGGTCCTTCTTAAAAAATTTGCATATTGTGATAAAGTTCATTATTTTCTGTAATGTACTGATAAACATTAGACTTTCATATATTTTAGATTCATTACACACAACTGAAGTATTTCAAGCCTTTTATTGTTTTAATATTGATGATTTTGGCATACAGCTCATGAAAACCTAAAATTCCTATCTCAAAAAATTAGCATATTATGAAAAGGTTCTCTAAACGAGCTATTAACCTAATCATCTGAATCAACGAATTAACTCTAAACATCTGCAAAAGATTCCTGAGACTTTTAAAAACTCCCAGCCTGGTTCATTACTCAAAATCGCAGTCATTAGTAAGACTGCCGACCTGACTGCTGTCCAGGAGGCCATCTTTGACACCCTCAAGCAAGAGGGTAAGACACAGAAAGAAATTTCTGAACGAACAGGCTGTTCCCAGAGTGCTGTATCAAGGCACCTCAGTGGGAAGTCTGTGGGAAGGAAAAAGTGTGGCAGAAAACGCTGCGCAACAAGAAGAGGTGAACGGACCCTGAGGAAGATTGTGGAGAAGGACCGATTCCAGACCTTGGGGAACCTGCGGAAGCAGTGAACTGAGTCTGAAGTAGAAACATCCAGAGCCACCGTGTACAGGCGTGTGCAGGAAATGCACTACAGGTGCCGCATTCCCCAGGTCAAGCCACTTTTGAACCAGAAACAGCGGCAGAAGCGCCTGACCTGTGCTACAGAGAAGCAGCACTGGCTCAGTAGTCCGAAGTACTTTTTTCGTATGAAAGCAACTTTTGCATGTCATTCGGAAATCAAGGTGCCAGAGTCTGGAGGAAGACTGGGGAGAGGGAAATGCCAAAATGCCTGAAGTCCACTGTCAAGTACCCACAGCTGCTGGTGTTGGTCCACTGTGTTTTATCAAGGGCAGGGTCAATGCAGCTAGCTATCAGGAGATTTTGGAGCACTTCATGCTTCCATCTGCTGAAAAGCTTTATGGAGATGAAGATTTCATTTTTCAGCACGACCTGGCACCTGCTCACAGTGCCAAAACCACTGGTAAATGATTTACTGACCATGGTATTACTGTGCTCAATTGGCCTGCCAACTCTCCTGACCTGAACCCCATAGAGAATCTGTCGGATATTGTGAAGAGAAAGTTGAGAGACGCAAGACCCAACACTCTGAATGAGCTTAAGACTGCTATCGAAACCATCCTGGGCCTCCATAACACCTGAGCAGTGCCACAGGCTGATTGCCTCCATGCCACGCCGCACTGAAGCAGTCATTTCTGCAAAAGGATTCCCGACCAAGTATTGAGTGCATAACTGAACATAATTATTTGAAGGTTGCCTTTTTTTGTTTTAAAAACACTTTTCTTTTGTTGGTCGGATGAAATATGCTAATTTTTTTAGATAGGAATTTTGGGTTTTCATGAGCTGTATGCCAAAATCATTAATGTTAAAACAATAAAAGGCTTGAACTACTTCAGTTGTGTGTAATGAATCTAAAATATATGAAAGTCTAATGTTTATCAGTACATTACAGAAAATAATGAACTTTATCCCAATATGCTAATTTTTTTAGAAGGACCTGTAGAATAGAGCATTGTAGCTACTTTCTGAACAACCACCTTTTATCGCATTGGGCAGGCACTCAGCTTAGTCACTATACTGGGTGGAGCCTATTTCACAGAGCTGAAACTGCTCCAAAAGATGCCCATACATTGGCAGATGTCCACCAGCTTCCACTATCAGATAGATCCCTATCTCATCAGAGAGGGATCTGCTGCTGCCAGTGTAGTGCACACAGATTCCCCATAGATTTCAGCATGAAATCTCTTGGAAATCGGTTCAGCTGCCTCCCGATATTTTACAAAATAAAATTCAAAAATTTTTAAATATTTATAACTGTATTTTCATCCAGAAACATAGGGCAACTCAAAGCACAACCTGTTAATAAATGACAAACAGCCCGATCAAAACAATGCCATCTTTTTACCCATATTTTCATTTTTTGATAACAAGGAATCAGATGGTATTAATTTCAACTTGTGGAGGACATAATATGGCACGTGTTTGGGTAATAAGCCGATCATTATAGTGGACAACCATTCATGTGTACCAGGCCTTAGTGGATGAGAAAGTAAGGAAAGATCGAAGTGCTAGAGATATGTAACAGCAGTCAGGATTTTATCTATTGGTAGAGCAAAAATGGCACAGAGTTCTATGACTACCTCTGGACTAACCAGTATTGGATGTGCTGGGTCTTGTCCATATCTGGAGGTGCTCCCAACACCACTCTAATCCTCGGTGGTAGATCAGTATTGCAAGACAATGTGGATATAATTAGGTTCATCTCTTTACAATTAGTTATTTTCAACTGCAATTGATACATTTCAAAAACTCAAAAATTGCAGTTAAATGTATTTGATTATAGCTTTATGTGAGGTATGTATGTTTAGTACCTGCAGGGCAACACTGAGGCCAAGTGGCTAGTTTGGTTTACTCCCACATCCCCAAAGCAACTGATAAATTAACAGGTCTGCCCCAAAAACCTGGTCGTAGTGACATGACTATGTACTGCTGAAGAAAATATCAAGAACACTGTATAACAATAAAAGTGTATAATGCGATCTTTGTATTTAGCAGAGATTACCTATGGTTCTCAGTCTTTACCTGAAGGAAAATAAGCCAAGTTCAACAAATCAGCATCATGATTAATTGAACTTCAAAATTCATTCTCTGAATTACATTAGTAAAGTGTGCCCAAGTACTCAGGTTAGCAAGTATAATATAAAATACTATTTTCATAGAACTAAGAAAACATTATCCACATAGTTCAATAAAACATCCCTAAGTGTTTATGTGCTGCCTCGGGTTTGTTAATGCCAATAATTCCACCTACTGCAATGAAATTTTACTGTAGGCTCGGTTTATAAAGATTAGGTGAATTCTGGCATATTCACCTACATAGATTCATAGCATCATTCACTGGTGATTATAGAACTTTCTAGTTAATGTAAAGGCAAGAAAATGTACATAAACATACTGGGTAAATGTGGAACAGAACTGCAAAGTGCACCTCTGGCCCAGGTGCAGCTAAAGCGGAGTTACACTGCTTAAGACCCCAGGCTGACAATCAACAAATCTGCGACTGAAGTGGGTAGCCACTGGCCTAGGGCTCTTGGGAAGAACGATTAAATCATTTACATACCCTTCCCCAAACATTAATTAAGTTATCTGATCAGCTAAATAAATAACAAAATTATATAGCAGTGGTTAAAAAGATATTTAACCACTTCCCTTCCCCCGGAATGAGTAACTAAGTCCCTCCAAAATCCCTCTTCTCCTTCCCGCCAAGCACTCCCACTCGCCACCATCCCCCAATCCACCCCCCCTTCCCCGCTCGTTATCGCCATCGCTTGCGCGATTGTTCCCTGCCAAGACATGGAGAGGAGTCAGTGTTCAGCCTGCCAGTCGCTGACAGGCTGTAAAAGAGGGGAAAAAGGCCATTATTTCTATGAACAGTGCTGCGATCTCCTGCAGTGCTGTGTCACTGAACTGTCTGCTCGAGTGGCTCACAAAGTGATCGCCTCTCATAGCCTGGTGCCTATGAGAGCCGATCACACTGATTGGCTCTCGGGGAGAGGGAGGGAAATTAACCACTTTATCCACCACTACAGTATATCTACGTCCTCTGTGACTTCATCTAAGCCACGAGTCAGTAGATATACGTCTTGTAGCAGAAGCAGTGCTGTGCAGGATTGGGCTTGCTCCAGTACACATTTCTGGCACTATCTGATGCAGTACTAATTGGTGAACGGGAATATATGTTTTCTGAGCTAATGAGATTGATTTTTACCATTAAAAATACTTTTATTTTCTCAATTTATAGTGAAAAATACACCTTGTAGCATTATTTCAGAATCAAATATCTTCACCATAAATTGTGACAGGAACATAATCTAAGTTTTGTGATAAACGGTAGAAATAGCCGAACAAAATTTGCATTTTTTATCTACAGTAGCACTTTTTATTTTTAAACTGGAATTAGTAAAACTGAGAAATAATGTGTTTTTTTCTATTTTTTTTCCTTGTTTTGCCATTAAAATTCATAGAAAACAAAATTGTTCGAGGGAAAAAATGGCATACAATGAAAGCCTAGTTTGTCTTGAAAAAAAACCAATATATATTTCAGTTCTGTGTCATAAGTAGGGATAAAGTTATTTCTGATTAAATAGGGACATAGCTAAAATGTAAAAACTGCTCTGGTCCATAAGTGGGAAACAAGGTCTGGATGCGGAGTGGTTAAAAAAATTTTTTATAAAAAAAACCTTTATAAATTAATAAATTAAAATACACATGTTGAAGCAGTAATCAGATGCCACCAACGGAAAGCTCTGTTGGTGGCAACAAAAGGAGGTGTGGGGGCAGATTAGTTTGCATGCTAAGTTGTATGTCTCTGCAGCAAGCTGTTAAAGCTGCAGAGCACTGAATTGTAAAACATTGCCTGGTCACTAGGGGTGTAAGTCTGTGGTCCTAATGAGCTGAATAAAAAATACATAGTTACCTTAGGGACTGAACTTTTTTAATATGTATGTCAAGAGGGTATATTACTGTTACTTTTCAAATTATTGGCTTGTAATTAGTGATGGACGCAAAACTGAAAAAATGCACCTTTACTTCCAATAAAATATTGGCGCCATACATTGTACTAGGGAAATATTTTAAGCGCTGCAATAACCGGGACAAGTGGGTAAATAAAATGTGTGGGTTTTAATTATGGTCGCATGTATTATTTTAAAACTATATTGGCCAAAATCTGAGAAATAATGAATTTTTTTCATTTTTTTCATATTATTTCCAATAAAAGACATTTAGAATAAAATAATTCTTAGCAAAAAGTACCACCCAAAGAAAGTCTAAAGGCCCCCAAGAAAAAACAATGTATAGATCATTTTAGTGTAATAAGTACTGATAAAGTTATTGGCAGATGAATGGACACAGCGCTGAGAGGTGAAAATTGCTCTGGTTTTTAAGGGGTAAAACACTTGAAGGTGAAGCGGTTAAACAATAAATTGCCAAACAAGCAAATATGGCCTCCTTCAAATGTATGGGAGGCTGTACTGCACGCAATTCAGTAATGTGAAGACAGTCCTCCTGTATGGATGTGAGACTTGGAAGGTGACAGCAGAGATAACAAAAAGCCTCCAAACCTTTATAAACCGCAAAACCAGAAACAGGAACGTGTCCCTTTGGTTGTCACCTACAACCAACCACTGGAAATCTTAAGGAGGATTGCTAAGGAACTACATCCCATTTTACACAAGGATCACAGACTGAGAACGATATTCCCTAAACCTCCACTCTTGTCATATCGGCAACCACACAGTCTAAAACAGGTGATTGTCAGGAGTTCTTTGAATAGGCCTCAACAAAACGGAACATCACCCTGCCGACAAAAAATATGTGGGACCTGCAGACACATTTACTCCACTGACAGGGTAACGATACCAGATTCACAACAGGAGTACAGAGTACAAGGTACATTTTCCTGTGGTTCCACCAATCTGGTATATCTGATCATGTGTTCTAAATGCCCCAATGTTATGTACATGGGAGAAACTGGACAAACTCTGCGCAAACGTATGAATGGACACAGGCACACTATTAATGATACCAAATCTGGACTCCCAGTTGCTACACACTTTCAGTCCAACGGACACAGCATGGATTATCTTCGTTTCACTGCCCTGAAGGGTGGCTTCAAAACGTCAAATGATCGATTAATAGCAGAAACAAAATTTATAAATTGGTTCAAAGCTGTGCAGAACAGTTTGAATAAGGACAACAACTTTCTATATTGGTATGAGACTGATGATATTTGAACTTTCTCAGCCATTATAGCTGAACTTGTGAACTAAGAATTTACGATACCTCTGGGTCAATCCTAATCCCAGGTCTGTGAGCAGGGAGTAAACAAGGATCCTTATCTTAGCAAACAACCTCTAACCCCATGTCGATGGTCTGTTTGAATTAAGGCATCTTAAAGGGAACCAGAGAGGAATGGGGGGGTGAAAAAAGGAAAAGATTTCATACATACCTGGGGCTTCTTCCAGCCCCATAAGCCTGAATCGCTCCCACGCCGCCGTCCTCAGCTTCCTGGATCCGCCGGTACCGGGCCCGTCACTTCCGGCGGACGCGGCCAATGGTCCGTATCACAGGGGCTCCCTCCATACACGTACGCATGCGGCTGCGCAGTAGGCAACCACATGCATATCTGTATGGAGAGAGCACCCTGTGATGCGGAGAATTGGCCTCGTCCGCCGGCCGACTCGCCGACTCGCGGCAATGACGGGACCCGGTGGCGGCGTATCCAGGCAGCGTGGGACGGCGGCGTGGGAGCGATCCGTGCGTATGGGGCCGGAGGAAGCCCCAGGTATGTATGTGTCATCCTCTCTGGTTCCCTTTAATGACATGTATTTATGCTTGAAAAAATATCTGTTTTCCCTTTTGATGTTGCAGGTATAAAGCTGTCTGTACCACCAGTTTGCAAACTAACAGGATATAAGCCAGACGAAGGCTGCAAGGCCGAAAGCTTGCTTATTTTTATTCATTTTTAGTTAGCCAATAAATGGTATCATCCTGGTTTAAAACTTCTTGCTTTTACTGATGGCTAACACGGTACAATACCCTACTGCTATTATAATAGAAGAGACACAGAGGTAGGATGGTTCATTAGGTGTTTGCAGGCTGATTTTAATGGTAATTTTAAACAAATGTGATTTTTAAATCTAGTACAGTGTACGGTAGGTCTGAAAAGATTACAGCCTGCAACTCTGGATACAGGAAATGGTTGATAACAGGCCCCCGACTAGATACTTCTGCATTGATTTAGCTGACATCAGCTAATCATGCTTATACAGATACAAGCAAGCTCTGCAACTGAATGCCTACATGGGGGCGAGGAAAACACCTGTCCCTAGAGTTGAGCTTTAAAGTTTACCTGAAGGTAAATTTTGAAAGAAAAAATAGATATCTCAGCAGAGAAAAGCCACTCCATATTCCAGTGGCTTTCCCTGTCCCCCTTGAACTCACTGTTCTAGCGCTGGGACCCTCAGAACCTTTTCGACAAGATCTTGTCAAATAGTTTCACACAACCACGTACAAGTGGCTCTGTGCCTCCATTGGGCTCAAGAAGGAACCGAGAATCTAATTTTTTATTTCATGAAGCTACAGGTTCTCTTTAAGAAGTAGGAAAGTACAGCCAAAAGCACAAAAAGTGTTTTTCGGTGTACTTTTCTCTGTACATTTTCTCTGTTTACTGGGACCTAAAGAATTTGCATCGACTTTAAAGGGATACTGTAGGGGGTCGGGGAAAAATGAGCTGAACTTACCCGGGGCTTCTAATGGTCCTCCGCAGACATCCTGTGTTGGCGCAGCCACTCACCGATGCTCCGGCCCCGCCTCCAGTTCACTTCTGGAATTTCTGACTTTAAAGTCTGAAAACCACTGCGCCTGCACGCCCGTGTCCTCGCTCCCGCTGATGTCACCATGAGTGTACTGCGCAGACACAGACCATACTGGGCCTGCGCTGTGCGCTCTTGATGACATCAGCGGGATCGAGGACACGGCAACGCAGGCGCAGTGGTTTTCAGACTTTAAAGTCTGAAATTCCAGAAGTGAACCGGAGGCGGGGCCGGAGCATCGTTGAGTGGCTGCGCCAACACAGGATGTCTGCGGGGGACCATTAGAAGCCCCGGGTAAGTTCAACTCATTTTCCCCCGACCCCCCTACAGTATCCCTTTAATAAGAAAGCAATGGCTCCAGTTTCAGACCCAGGCACAGAACTGGCGTAAGCTAAAATTCTCTCTTTATTATATTTTGACAACTTTCTTTAAAAGCACACTTTACATTTCAATTTAGTATGCAGGAAACATAAATATAAACAACGGCTTTAAATCTTTATCCTCTTTCTGGAGAACACCCTGATTGATTATGCTTCAAAAGCTAATCACTTGCAAATGCCTCTCGGAGTCACTTATCCACAACCCTTTCAATTACTTTTAGTGAGGATTTCTGTCAGTGTCCTTCACAGGCCATTTCTTACCACTGCTGACTTCCAGCAAGAGCTGAAACTATGAATGTAAACTTAGTAGCTTCTTATAAGAGGACACACTTTTTGACTAATGATAATGTGGCATTTCTTGAAAAATAAACATATACAGTAATTGCATAGTTTTACAATTTACACTTTTTGTAACTATTTTATTAATAACAATTATAATATTGCAAGTAATGATTTAATAACTTTGGAAAAATTGCATAATTAATGTTCCCAATCCAAAGTAATTACCAACATTCATTGGATGTTTCCTAATCCATCACTTGTGTTGTGGCGCTCCAGACCTCACCTGCCCAGTCATGTAGCAACCAGAGATTTAGAGGTTGCAACCGCCACAGTACCCCTGGGCCAAAGGGACCCACGAGGAGCCCTCCTTTACCAGCTGTACTAGCTCTTCATTGGTGCTATGCTGTTAATGATCATCTCTAAATGAGCTTTAAATAGTGTTAGTCATTAACAAACTGTTCCCCTGCGTTGCTTACACCTCACTGACACTGTGGATGTCCTTGGCAGGTTTTGGTCTTCATCCCAATTCTTATGTTTAGAGTGCTTAAAGAACTACTGTAGGGGGATAGGGGGAAAAAAAGTTGAACTCTGGAGCTTCAAGTGGTCCCCCGCAGACGTCCTGTGCCCACGCAGCTTTTTGGGGGTGATATTTGTTTTCAGTAATTACTTTACTTTCTATGCATTTTAAAGAGAAAAACGTATAGTGACAATATATTATTTGAAATGTAACGTGTATTTTTTCTATGTTGTGTTATACATACTGTATTTTAAAAAAAACTGAGGCCCTAAAGTAACTATTTATGTATTTTTTTTTCAATTCTGTCACTTTGGGGTGTTTTTTTCCAAGTGTTTTATTTTGGTAAAAAGTATATGAAAATAACAATTTTATTGCTTCTCATTCAGTTTGCAGAGAAAAAAATTCAAATGTCATAGGCCTCAGATCTCAGACACCCCAAATTCTATTATTTCGCTTGTTGTGATTAAAATGATACCCTATAAACATAATCATATAGCTTTTTGGTCATGCAATACACTGTTAACCATAAGTAGCACCAAATTGATTATTCAAGACCATTTTTTGCTCTAAAAGAAATACAGTCATTCTTTCTTAGAAAAGCCCATGGAGCATCCGAACAATCAAGAAAAGCCATAAATGTCACAATTCTGAAAAGTAGAAACCCAGGCCTACTCAAATATACATATTTTGTAACGTTTGTAATTGTGCGGGTTTACTAAAATTGTACCATAACTTTAAAATTGTATTTTTTTACAGTTTTTTTTCAGTTTGGCACCAAAAAAAATTTGAATGACTTAGGCTTCAGCTCTTAAACACCCCCAATTTTATTCTCTTGCATGTCTCGGTTAAAATGATACCCTATGTACACAATCCGATAGCTTTTTGGCCACACAATACACTGTTAACCATGATCAGCACCAATTGATTTTTCAAGGTCATTTTTTGCACCAAAAGTAATACAGTCATTCTTTCTAAGCAAAGCCCATGGAGCTTCTGAACAGTCAAGAAAAGCCATAAATGTCACCAATCTGAAAACTAGAGAACCAGGCCTACTCAGATATACATATTTTCGACCTTTCGATTTTTCAATTATTGTGATGGAAATGTGTTGTTTTCTTTTGACCTGTAATTGTTAGCAAATAGCAATAACCTACTCATATCTAATTTTAACTAGTGCTAAAAATTTTAGCAATAAACAGACAGACGCAACTACTTTTTTTTTCAATGCAAGGATTTATAAACTCCCTTACATTTTAAAAATGCACAACATAAAATTCAGACATATTAATAAATAACAAGATCATAAACCCAGTACTGCAGTTAATTTAGCATGAAAGGGTAATGAAAATAAACTCATACTTTTTTGCATGAAACAATAGTACAAATAAAATACTTTTTTTGCATGAAAAAATAATGCAAATCAGAAAAAAAGCTAATAAAGTTCCCGGGTATAATAAATCTGCACATCCCCACAGATAATTTAGCATGAAAGGGTAATGCAAATAAACATACTTTTTTGCATGAAAAAATAATATAAATAAAAGACATACTGTTTTTCATAAAAAATGTAATGCTAATCAGAAAAAAAACGAATAAAGCTCCAGGGTGTGATAAATCTTGAAACATGGGACTGCACAAAGACCCACGTCACAGTCAGGATCAGGGCCAGGCCGAGGCGAGAGAGGCTCCAGTCTCAGGGCGCAGTGTAGGAAGGGGCGCACAACTCACTCAGCTATCATTCCCCTATTGTGTTTGAAGCAGAGAGAAATAAGAAAAGGGGATACATGGCAGTGACTGCAAGTCAGATAACTAGAGGTTAAGGTGTTGGGGGCCCTGGGGCGCCTCTTAGCCTAATAGCAATCAGTGTGTGACGGCTGGGGTGGGAAGGATGGTGGGGGCGCACTTTGGTGTCTCAGCCTTGGGTACTGGAGGATCTTGTCCCAGCTCTGGTCAGGACAGTGGAACCTGGTTTCTTTTCTTATTTTTTTGCCACTGCTGTCCTTCTTTGAGCAGCAAACAACTCACATCCGACTTGGTGTTGCCTTTTTTTCTGTCGGCGGGACATATTCCACAAAGTGGTGTGCAATCAGGTGTTCTAGATTTACCACTCCAGCACTATGACGTCCAGGTTTCCTCGCCACTGTGGGTGAACTTTGGTGTCTAGCAAATATGGACTCCACAACTTTCCAAATAAAGTCAGCATGAATCCCAGGCTATATATTTTTTGAACAGCACATAGCAGTTCCATAGACACTTCTCCGGAAGATGACGGAAAATTTTCTTATAATATTTTTTTTGTTGTTTCTGCAGCGCTGGATAGAAGGTGGTCTCCTGGTCAGATTTGTCCACGCTTCCCATAGTGTTGTTGTAATCCAACACAAGTTGTGGTTTTATAACCTCTTTTCCACCCCTTGTGTGGACCGTCACTGTGGCGGTATTGTGCACGGTGCTCATCAGACACACGTCTTTTTTGTCCCGCCATCTCATTGCCAGAATTTTGCCTTTTTGCCAGGCCACAATGTCTCCAGGCATCAGCTTTTTGGTGCTAAATGACGGTGGCATGTCGCGCCTGTTAGGCCTAACTGTGCCATAGCAATCAGTTCTGTTATGCACAAGGACCTCAATTAGCTCTGGAGAGGTATAAAAGTTGTCCGTTGTGACACAGTAGCCCTAATTTAGTAGTGGCTCGAGAAGTGTCAGAACAGAGGACGTGGCCAGACCATAGTTGCGGAAAGTCTCGCTAAATGTGGTCCCCTTTCCTGTGTAGATAACTGCATTCCATATATATCCAGATGTGGATTCACATAGGCGATAAGATTTTATCCCAAATCGTGCCCTTTTAGACGCGATATATTGTATCCAGCTGAGCTGTCCCTTATATGCCATGAGGCTTTCATCGATGCTAATAGCTCTCTCAGGCACATAGGTCTGCTTGAAGTTCCTCATTATAAGTTGGCTTGCATCCTAAATTTTACGAAGTTTTGGTGCCGGATGTGTGTTTTCATCATATTCCTCGTTATTTGTAAAATGCAGGAACTTCATAATCAAATAAAATGTATATTCCGACATGACGGATCCAAAAAAAAGGAGTAGCCAGTAAATGGTTGGTGGTCCAATACATTTTCTGCATTGGTTTCCCCACAACTCCTTGTAGGATGATTAGGCCCAGGAACTGCCAAATGACATCTGAGGTCAACGGTTCCCATGCTCTGACTCTGGAACACCTCAGATGTGAAGTCGCCATTTGCTGCTCTGCGTACCTGTTTGTCTCGGTAACAATTTTGTCGATGACGTCGGCTGTCAGAAACAATTTCAGGTACATCAAGGGGTCGTTGCCTTCCACCTCCACCTTCAAACCTGGTGAACCAGTGAAAGTGAATCTTGGTGGCGGAGCTTGAGGCGTACTGCAATCAATTGCACACCAGGTGCGCACATCTCTGACCTCAAGTGATGAATCCTCACCGCTGTCGCTTTCAGCATCAGATGACAAACTTTGCCAGGATTCGTTATCGCTTGCATCAAGTGCGTCAACTTCGCTGTCACTTTCCTGTAGCTGCTGTAGAACAGCTTTTGCGCTGGACGCACGCATGGACGCTGTCACGGAAAAGCCGTGAGAAACGAGAACGCAATCGGTTTATTGCGCCGATTGCCCTTGATTGTAGTCAGGCCAGCGATTTAGAGACTGACATTCCTGTTTTTTTAAATAGGCAGTTTTTTTTCCCCGTTAGCAGCTGGCAGGAAGACTGGCTCAAAGTTTGTCTAAGCTGATCTCACATTCAGATGTTAATTAAAAGAGCCAACAGGGCCTTTCATAGAGGGAGATCCCAGGAAGCTAGACACAGCTGGACTCCAGCCAGCCTGGCTCCAGCCTTAGCAGGAAGAAATGAATGTACTATATAATCTTTTGCCCATTTACAGAATACAATAAATAGGGTGGTTATGAGAGCGGTATCATTGGATCCGTAGGGTCATGCTGGATCTCTTGATACCAGTCGAGAGGGGCCCGGGGCCCCTACAACCCAGGTATGAATCTTCTCAGGAACCTGATCTGCTGCACTAGCCATGTCGGATATTATATTAATCTGTATTTTCCAACAAGTATGAAGCTGTTACCCCCCTAAATATAACGTGTATGGTTCAGGAGTTACAGCATTTGATAAGTTTAGCCCTAAAATCTCTCAGAGGGAATGAACTGTCATTGGTTGGTGACTCAGAGGGGCCGGCATTGCCACACCCCCAAACCAGCTTCATCAAAAGCACCTGGCCAGCAGGCGGGCATAGAGTCCTCCCATTCCATCCATATGAGAACATCCTGCTGCCAGCCAGAGGACATAGGGCTGGTGGCCATTTTGCTGAACTTTGACTGAAGCTCTGAAACAAAGGACACATGTGCTAGCGGCCATCTTGATTGGCCATCTTCTGTAACCTGGAACAAAGAATTCTGCTGAACTTTGATTGAAACCAAGAACTTTAAGAACTTGAAACCGTTTTGCTTGGACTTGATGATTTCCCCACAAAAGGACATATTTCCACAAACCATAAGTATTTTCTCCCTTTTCATTTCATACTGGCTATTACTGTTTTAATAATTGTTGATTTTAATAATTGTCTGTATATATTAATTATTTATATTGCTGTGAATAAACGACTTTATCCAAGTCATCCACTGTCCGCTACCCTGCTTATCAGCACACACAGAACTGATCCCGGGTCTCTGAAGAGACGCTACTGTTTGTTTGTTTGTTGTTGGCTAGACAGAATACAGTGTGTTTAACCGTTTTATTCACAGGATTAGTCAGGCAGTCGGGTCTACAGGCCCCTACCCGTGGTGGTGGCAGTATACCCTGAATCGTGTGTGAGTTGTAATTACCCGTATCTCACAGGCTCCCTTCTGGTTTGTCTGTGGCTAATTCCCAACGGTTCCTGCGCATTGACTGCGACCAGAGTTCGCACGATCCGTGCGCTGGCACCGTTTGGAAGGCCATTTGCGGTCAGCCACGAGGGCTCCTGTGACAGACGCCATGGACGCAGATCAATGAAGCAGAGAGAATCAGGTCAAATCTCTGAAATCTCTCTCTGAGGTAAGTTTGTAACAAAGTGTAGCTTGTATAACTTTATTTATATGTGTACAGTGTGTGTTTTTTTTTTTTTTGTGTGTGAGTTCATTTTTTTTTTGTATTGAAAGTATGTAGCTTTATTTGTGTGTGTGTGTGTTACTTTATTTTATGTGTGTGTGTGTGTTACTTTATTTTATATTGATTTTTATTTATTTCCATTATTTTTATTTCATTTTTTTCTTTATTAATTTTTTTTTTTTACTAGCGCCGATCAGGCGCCAATGACGTCATCATGCCGATGACGCCATCACGCTGGGGCACAGTGATTGGAGAGGGAGAGGACAGGGGGAGCGGCAATTGGACCGGGTGAGATGGACAGCGGAGATGACGGGGGAGAGGACGGAAGTTGCCAGAAAGCTGCCGGAGCTGCAGCTGATGTCTCCTGCGGGAGATCGAGACAGCGGGGGAGCGCCGATCAGGGCTGGCCAGGGAGAGGTGAGCCACATGTGTGTCACACGGGGTTAGCGATAATTGCTGCGGCTTTCCACCCCGTCTCTCATATGGGGTTACCGCCAGGGGGGTTAAAAGACCACTATCCCCTCAAAAAAATTAAAAATTATAAGTTATACTGTACATTAGTCCAAAAGTAAAATGCACTATAAATTACCTTTTTCTTATGCTGCTGTCCCAGTTGGCAGTAAAAACCTGACAGATCTGATAGGCTTGTTAATTAGTCCATCTCCTCATGGGGTATTCTCAGTGTTTTCTTTATTATTAAAACCAGCTACTGGACAGCAGTTTCTCAGTCCAACTGCCAAAATAGTATGCAAGTGAGTAGGGAGGCTGGCTGGTATCTTTGTATAGATCCTTTCCAGGGAGTGCTTTTGAAAAAAAAAAATCTAGAAAATACTGAGAATCCTCCATGAGCAGAGAAACTAACCCAAAGCCTTTCAGATCTGCCAGATTTTTACTAACTACTGTAAGTGACAGTGACATAGGAAAAAGTTAATTTATAAAACATTTTTACAATTCTTCACTTCTTTAACTATAAGTATGTCAGCATGCTGTACACTACAGACATTGACAGATGATAGCTTGATCAGGTTCTGCACATTCAGCAACCATTTAATGTCTATAACTAGCTGGCGTAGTGGTTAGCATTCTCGCCTTGCAGCACTGGGTCCCTGGTTCAAATCCCAGCCAGGGCACTATCTGCACGGAGTTTGTATGTTCTCTGCACACTCAACAACCATCTAATGTGTATAACTAGCTGGCAAAGTGGTTTGCACTCGCACCTTGCAGCGCTGGGTCCTTGGTTCGAATCCCAGCCATGTCAACATCTGCGTGTCTGTGTGGGTTTGCTCCTACATCCCAAAAACATACAGGTAACTTAATTGGCTTCCCCCTAAAATTGGCCCTAGACTACAATAGATATATGACTATGGTAGGGATCAGATTGTGAGCTTAGTGGCAAGACTATATAATCTGTACAGTGCTGCGGAAGATGTCGGCGCTATAAAAATACTAAATAATAATACATCTGGAAATATAAAAGTTCTTCTTAAGTAGAAGAATTGTGTACTCACCTCTACCCTGGCAATGTCAATGCTAAAGGTCGTCCAATGTCTGTGTCCCGTGCAATTTACAATTGCTGGCTGCCAGCAACTAACAGAGTGAAGAGAGAATACTGCTATTTCTATTTACAAAAAGTGCCCCACTTTATATTAGGGCAAATAGACCATTATTTGGAAATATGGACAGAGACAATGAATAACCTGTGAGAAATGAGGCTGTCTAGGAGGTAAGTATATGACTAGAAGGAGGTAGGTATACATTATTTTTCCCACTTACAGGCACTTTTATTTCAAGTGGGATTATACTAGCATAGTTTTCTTATTTCTTCAGCCTAAACTCTAGAGAAATCCAAGCAGCCAAGCTGTCATGGTTATTTAAACAAGTAAACGGGTGACCTAAATAAGGGCTATGACATACTTTGTACAGAGACCATATAGCTTCCTGCAACATGTCTATGCAGTAACAAGTTACTAATGCGTTCAAAAGCTGGTAGCAATAACATTGTGCATCAGCAACAACTGCTTAGTGACTAGTGAATATCGCAGCTAGAAAGTCCCTTGTGTGCCATAGCCTTAAGTCCTTGAGTAGGCATCCTAGAATAGATATCTAAATTCTACACTTTATCAGGAAGTCAACACACATAATTAATAGCTCAATCCAAAACCAAAAGAATATTTTTTTTCAGAAAAGTGGCAAGTATTTACTCACAGGAATATTACAATCTCATGGTGATGCCACTGAAAGAAGGAAAGATACTCATCCCACTTCTGCTAACATTGTTATAGTTAGCCAATATCAGCAATGAAAGCAGAAACATGTTCATAGGGGCTATACAGATGAATAAGCTTCTTTGGGATTCAGGCAACCAGTGTGGAAACATTTTGGTCCCCTTTAGTGTTATTTACATTGTAGAGTATAAATGATAAGATTTCCTAGTAAAGTTTACAGGCTGGTTCACACAGGCTTCTGCTGACATGCAGAAAAGCATTCGACATCTTCCAGTGGCTTTCGGCGGCTTCTGACAGTTTTTACCCCCGCCAATGGACATGGAGATGCTGGAAGCAGCATGTTGCTTCTAGAGTTGGCTGAAACAATGGGAAAAATTGGGATCAGAACGCAGCAGTTGTACACATGACAATAAAGGGTGGTAATCAACGGTATAGGTGCTGCTCATTCACTTAAATGGAGAGGTTTAGGCACCTTTCACACTGGGACGTTTCATTGCATTACACTTTTTTTCTGCAGGGTAATGCTAAAGCCATGAAAACCTAAGGGGCATTTCATGCCTCCCGCGGTGCGGTGCGCCGCAAGTACCTAAATTAACGTGACAACAACAGCACTTAATTGGTGACCACCCACGGTGAACGGAAGTTATGTAAGTCTATGCCGCTGCAGATATTTTAAACTGTTTGGCGCTCACATTCGCGTTGCGCATGCATGGAAGCATGTTTTTTCAATACACTTCTGTGCACTTCCTATTTCCACCACAGGAAGTGAGCGCTAGAAAGCCTCACTTATGCCTTACAGCCAGGTTAGAGATTACCATGCATTGCCACGGAAATCTCTAAAGGCTATTTTTAACATTATGGAGCAATGCAACTCTACACTGCTAACACTGATTTCTAATGTAAGACTGGTGCAGAAGGTTAATAATATCATTATGTAAAAGGTGTGGTCTTAAAAGTGGACATGGCTAAACTACATTATTTGTTGTAATAGTTTCCCTAGTGTGTAGTGGTAACCTATAGCTTTTCCCTGGTGTGGCGTGGTCACCTATAATTTTCCCTGGTCTCTAGTGATGACCTACACTTTTTCTCTGGTATCTATTGGTCACCTATACTTTTTCTTTTTTTTTTTATCTCAAAAGTTTTTATTGGTTTTGAATATAAAAAGCGATACAACTGTGCAATATCAAAGTGCATTTTACAGATAACAACTTAGTGCAAATTTAAATTCAGTTTAAGGTACAACAGAATCTGCAAAGGCAGGAAGCATTACATATATAAACATTGTGGATATCAGCAGCACTAAGGCAACAATTGCTGATATCCCCAGTCAACAGTTAACTTAATGGGATAATATTAAAAATAGTAGACCACCGCACAGAAGCGGTGGTTCAAAGATCTTGACAGTTTGTACCTGTCGAATTTTTGTGTAGATCAGGGGTCAAGAGGGTGTTAAAGTTGGTCTTATGAAAATGACCCATGAGCTACTCCAGAAGTATAAGAGGTGTTATATGGCTAGCTTCATTATTTAGTGGATCATCCTGATGGGACAGTAACCATCAGGGAAGAGGTAGGAGAGAAAGAAGAATAAACAGAGGGGGGAAAGGTGATAGGAGGGAAGGGATAAGAAGAGAGTGGTGCCGAGCAGTATCTATCCCACCGTGATGCTGTATTTCAGTGCATGGGTGGTGCCCAGGGAGGCCTTTATTAAATTATACAGCTGTGAAAGACGCAGGAAGCCAATGGGCATAGTGTACAAAGTAAGGTTTCCAGACCTTTTCAAACTGTGGGAGAGTGTCATTTGTTATAGCTTTCATTCTGTCGAAACAGAGGGCGTGACTAAGGTTGCATTTAAAGGGGTGTAGAGGAAGAGCTGGGGATCTCCAAGAGCGGGCAATTACACGTTTGGCAGCAAGACAAATGTGCATTAGTAATTTATGTTGGTCTTTAGATATGTCTGGGGGTTTAATACCCAGTAAGGCCACTTCGGGGAGTTTGGGGATCTGTAGTCTAACTGAGGAATATATTACCTGATATACCCTACTCCATAATCTGCGCACTTTTGGGCATGACCACCATATATGTAGAAAAGTGCCTTTTTGCCCACATGCTCTAAAGCATAAGTCGTTGTGACCCGGGTTGAATTTTGCAATTCGGTCTGGAGTTAGATACCACCGAAGCAATACTTTGTATTGTGCCTCTACTAGAGCTGAACTGATGGAGACAGCTGGGGTACACTTCCATATATACTGCAGGTCCTCGATATCTAGGGTGCTATTAAGGTCTTTCTCCCATCTAGAGATATATTGTGGTCTGGGAAGATTGTAGGGGGAGATTGCATTTTTATAGAGTATGGATATAAGTCCTGGAGCGCCTGGGTTTGAGGCACAGATATGTTCGAAACAGGTTCTAGTGAGTAAGGATTCATGGGGTCTAATATATCTCCTAATGAAATGTGATATTTGTAGGTATCGAAATAGCTCTGCGTCTGGGATTTGTTTGTGTTCCTGTAAGTAAGCAAAGGATTTGGGAGAATTGTCAGTCACTAAGCTAAATATTGAGGTTAGTTTGTTTTGTTGCCACCACACAAAGGCTGAGGGGTTATGGAGACCTGAAAGGAAGTCAGGATGGCCTAAAAATGACATGAGAGGTAGGTGTGGGGATTGTAGCTTTTCCTTGTGTCTAACTTGACTCCAAACCTTTAAGGAATGCATCAAAAGTGGGTTTTTAATAGGTTTACGTTGCACGGTAGTGAGCCATAAAAGGTTGCGGAGGGACATGGGGGAGCAGATCGAGTGTTCAATGTCACACCATATGGGTGGTCGGTCTTCCTCATGCCATAATGTGAGTTGCGCTATTTGTGCCGCTTTGTAATAAGCTGCCACATTAGGGACACCCAGGCCTCCATCCGTAGTGAGACGGTATAGTGTGGTTCTCGAGATACGGGGTCCTGAATCCTTCCATATAAAGGAGTAGAAGAGAGATTGTATTTTCTTAAGATAGGGGGAAGGCACAGGAACTGGTAGCACCCTAAACGCATATAGGAACTTGGGCAAAATTGTCATCTTGATCGCTGCTATCCGACCCAGCCATGAAATCACGTACCTCTTCCAACATTCTAACAATTTGGAGACCTCATTGAGCAGCGTTGGGAAATTAGCTTTAAATATTGAGTCGTATGAGTTAGTTAAATAAATACCTAAGTATTTTAACTTGTGGGTCTCCCATTTGAATTCATAATTTCTTTGCAGGTCTAGGGCAGTTGTTTCTGGTAAGTTGATATTTAGTGCTTTGGATTTTAAGTTGTTTATCTTTAGGCCAGACATATCTTCAAAGGTCATAAGTGTGTCAGTAAGATTGGATAAGGAGACTTGGGGATTTGATAGTGTGAGAATTACGTCGTCTGCATACATGCACAGTTTGTGCTGTTGTCCCGCCACAGTAATCCCCTGTATATCATTGTGGTTATTTATTAAGAGAGCCAAGGGCTCCATGATTAGGGCAAACAACAACGGCGATAGTGGGCATCCCTGTCGAGTGCCTCTACCGATAGGAAAGGTTGTCGATTTGTGCCCACTATATTTTACATATGCGCCCGGGGAGCAATAAAGAGCTCTGATCCAAGTGATGAAATTGTGTCCGAAGCCCCAGGTCGATAACAGGGTGAACAGATACTCCCATGATACTGTGTCGAACGCTTTTTGTATGTCAAGCGAGAGAAGCATCATGGGAGTATCCGTATCCCTTGCTCTTGTTATTATATGTAGGAATCGCCTTATATTATCACTTGCCTGACGCCGTGGCATGAAACCCACTTGATCCCTACCGACTAGGTCTTCTATGCCTCTGTTGAGCCTTGTAGCCAATATTTTAGCCAGTATTTTAACGTCATTGTTCAACAAAGATATAGGTCTAAAATTAGACCAAATAGTATGGTCAGTGTCTGGTTTTGGGATCATGCTTATACATGCGAGTAATGAGTCTGTGCCAGGTGTAACTCCCTGTAATATTTTATTGAATGCGTTTGTTAATGGTGTGGTCAGGGTATTAGCAAATTTGTTATAATAAAGTGCAGGGAAGCCATCTGGGCCTGGTGCTTTATTAATCTTGAAAGAATTAATAGCCTGTGTGACTTCCTCGGTTGTAATAGGCTGTTCAAGTGTGAGTTTAAAAGATTCCTCAATAGGGGGTAGGGGTATGGTTTTGAGCATATTGTTCAAAAGTGCTGGATTGGTAGATAAGGGTGGTTGCAGTGTTCTCCCCAGGGCTCTTTAAGTGGGCGGGCCGCCCGGCTGCTTTGAGATCCCGCCCGCCTACCTTGCTAAGGCTGATGATGTCACGCAGGCAGAGCGTTCTATTGCCTGCTATAAATCAGTGTTCAGCTCTCGCTATACACTGCAGGAGCGTGGCTGTGTGACCTCCTGCTTCAACAGTGATTGGCTGGGCGGGTTGTAAGGGGCAGGGCTGGTTAACTGTCTGTCACCGATTGGCTGGGCGGGTTGCAAGGGGCAGGGCTGGCTGACTGTCTGTCACCGCTATACCGGAAAGCCTTTTCTATGCCTCGCTTTGCTGGCTGCTTGTGTCTGTTAGCTTGAAGGCAGCTCAGCTAGCAGCGGCAGCCGCAAGGTAAATACAAACAGAGCACAGGGAAACTAGTTCTGTCCCTGTGTTACTTGAGGCTGGGGAGAGCATGAAGCTGCAGACACTCTATCCCCCCCTCCCCCGAGCAATCGTATCCACACAGCGTCTCTCCTGTGCCCTGGCTGCATGATCTTCAGCTCCAGATCCAGTGCATGGCAAGGAGTTCTGACGCCCCGCCCTCTGTTTCCCGGCTGCTTCTCTATCTACAATAAGAGCTCCTCTGAAGCATGCCGTGAAGTTCAGAACTCTGTGAGCCAGACCTCTGCTGCACTTCTTATCTGATATTGTGCAGAGTCTGCAGAGAGTACACGGAGCTTTCAAGGGTCTGGTAAACAAATAAACAATAAGCAATGTAGATTAGCTGACTTGCTGAGGATGGAGGCTGCTGCTGAATGCTGTCTCTCATCTGCCTGCTGGATTGGTTTCTCATAAGATGTAAGTGCCCATACATTACTTGATTTTAGCAACTGGCAGATTTAATATAAGTGATTTAATCTGCCAGAGGTCAGTTGTGAAGAGTTTGCCTAGGGCAGTAAAAATTACAAATCCAGCCCTGGCTGTACTAGTTGGGCAAAGTCTGTGAAAAGTTGCTGCTGCAAAAATAGGAAAAATAGAACATAGATCCAGTGTTGAGGGTATGTGCAAGTGGCTTGAAAGGACAGTGTGTGGGGGTGATTCTTGCAGAGTTCACATGCATGTTATTTCATATGGATGTTATTTGCTGCTGGGGTAGAGGAGTATTGCAGATAATTTACTACCCTGTTTACTATCTGCAATACCGCTTGACCCCAGCGCCAAACAACAACCATATGAAAAACAAAAATCACCCCTTTATGAAATGCAACAAACACCCCTGTATGAAATGTGAAATTACTCCCCCATCCCTCCTCCCCCCATATTAAATGCAATAATCACCCCTGTATGAAATGAACTATAACACCCATATTAGGTGTTCTCTCCAGGCTCTTTTAGAGGGGTGCATCACCTAACTAAGTTTGGTGAGCAACCGGCTGTCATCAGCTCACCTCCTCATCCTCTTCTTATGCTGTAGTTAGAGTTGCACCTGCCCCGCATTCCCCCTCGCACCCCACCCGGCTACTTTTTCATGCCACCCGACTGGAAAAAAATCCTGGGGAGAACACTGGGTTGGTATAGTTTAGCTAATCCTTGGTGAAAAATGTCAACTATTTTCTCAGGGTTACTTGTGAAGGCTCCATTTCCCAGACTCAGTTTAAGTGCTTTAAAGTGGGGATCTATTCGCCTGAGGCGTCTGGCAAACATTGAGGTGGGTTTGCTACAACCCACAGATAGTCTATACTTACTCCATCTCAGGTGTTTCTCAGCTTTATCTGTGAGGAAAAGGTTTAAAGCTTCCTCGGCTCTAAACCAGATTTGCTTATTTGAAGCCGTGGGGTTTGTATTATAATTCTCAAGAGACTCAACATATTTCTGCTCTAATTGCATTTGTTCTTGGGCTCTTCTCCTTTTTCTTTTGGATGCAATAGCTATAAGGTGTCCACGTAGGACCGCCTTATGTGCTTCCCAAATTATATAGTCTGATACCTCTTCATTGCTTGGGTTGAGTTGAAAATAGTCTTTTATATGGGACTCTATAGTGGCGACCACGGCTGGGTCGGACAGCAGGGACTGATTAAGGGTCCAATGTGGTTCAGATGGTTTAAAAAGTATAGAAGACAATGTGATAAACACTGCATTGTGGTCTGACCAAGGAATGGGTATTATTTTGGCGTTCACCAAATTAGGCAATAGGTTGGAGTGTGTAAAGCAATGGTCGATTCGGGATTGTGTACTATGCGGGTGAGAGAAAAAGGTGAACCCTTTCTTAACAGGGTGTATTTCCCTCCAACAGTCTACTAAATGATATGTTTGTATGAGTTCACTAAATTGCTTAGCTTTACGAATGTCTGTGGAGGACGGGTGCGGCTGTAAAGGGTTGTCTTTGTCTAGGTGGGGTCTCAGGGTGAGATTAGAATCTCCGCATATAATTAATGTGCCTGCTGAGTGTGTATCCAGAAGGTCAAGTAGGTGTTGTAGGAACGGGAGTTGGTCAGTATTAGGTGCATAGTATGAGGCGATTGTCACTTCTATATCTTGTATAGATCCTAATAAAATAAGATACCTGCCGTCTGAATCCCTAATTTCTTTCTTACAAATTAAGTTGACCGATTTTCTAAATGCTATTAGTATGCCTCTTTGTTTTGTTTTATTGCTGGTGGTATAGAATTGAGGGAATGTGTTGTGCAGATATTTGGGTGTATAGCTTGAGGGGAAGTGCGTCTCCTGTAGGCATACGATGTCTGCATGCGCCGCGCGAAAGGCTGAAAATGCCTTAGTGCGCTTCACTGGGGAATTGAAGCCCTGTACATTCAGGGATAGGATATTAATTGACATGATTCGGTGTGTTAGGGGTGCAGCGTTTATGTTTCCCGGGTGTGCACTCAGACAATGGGATAGAGCCGCTCGGCAGGAATGAGAAGGGCTGGGGGATAGAAAAGGAAGTCGAGGTAGTATAGCAAAGAAAGAAGGAGGCTGTCAAGAGAACTGACAGTCTCAATATTGTAAGGTGATGCTGTAAAGCATCAAATTGCGCCCGTGGGGTGCCAGTCATGTGACACTCGTCGGGAGCCTGTGGGAACACATAGTGGTTAGGGAGATGTTATATAAAACATGTAAAAAAAAAAAAAATATGACCGTCAAGCTGTCTATGGAGTTTTAGCATTACCATATTCTGTAATGGCTCCAATGCACACTGGACGTCCGCCGTCTGTATGGCAGCCCCCCGAGAGAGCCCGCAAGAGAAAAATGCAGCAGTGGCGGACCCGGCTGGAACAAGACCGCCGGGACGGCATGCGACACATATAACCATCGCGGGACCCCCCAGGAGGCAGGCGGGGCAGTCCACCACCGCGACTCATGTCACCCCACCAGCCCCCCGAGAGACCCCACGAGAGAAAACGCCGCAGTGGCGGACCCGGCCAACACAAGGTGGCCAGGACGGCATGCATAACGTATAACCATCATGGGGTCCCCCGGGAGACAGGCGGGGCAACAGAGCCCTCATAACAAGCTCAAATCAGCATTAATCATTATGCTTGCTTTCTTGAATACTTAACCCCAGTACACCTGAATGGAGGCATTTCCGGGCGAACAATTTACAGAATTAAACTTGTGAAACCTGGTAGCAGTGAATCAAATTATATAGTGGCAGGTTTCCGACTCTCCTTACACTCGAACTCTCTAGCTTAAACCTAAAACCAGAAGGGAAGTAAAAATAGCATTGTCTGCTCCATACTCTAAACGGTAAACAGATATTCGGGACATTGCACACATGCATATCCATAACACAGAGTTAAGCGCACGCACAGTGTACAAGATATGTAGAGACTGCACAGGAGTTGAACACCTGAAAATGGTTCCAATGCACACTGTACGCCAGCTGTTAATATGGTAGCCCCCCGAGGGAGCCCGCAAGGGAAAATGCCGCAGTGGCGGACCCGGCTAGAACAAAGCCGCCGGGACGGCATGCGAGACATATAACCATCACGAGACCCTCCAGGAGGGAGGCGGGGCAGACCGCCACCGCAAATCATGCCGTCCCACCAGCCCCCCAAGAGACCCCACGAGGGAAAACGCCGCAATGGCGGACCCGGCCAACGCAAGGTGGCCAGGACGGCATGCATAACGTATATCCATCATGGAGCCCCCCGGGAGGCAGGCGGGGCAACAGAGCCCCCAGCAGAAGCTCAAAACAACAGTAATCATTACATTTGCTTTCTAAAACACTCAGCCCCAGTACACCTGAATGGAGGCATGTCTGGGCGGACATTTTGCATATTTAAACCTGTATATCCTGATAGCAGTGAATCACATTATGTAGTGGCAAGTTTCCGTCCCTCTTTATACTTGAACTCTTTAGCTTAAATCTAAAACCGAGGGGAAAATAAAAGTAGCATTGTCTACTCCAGACTTTGAACGGTAAATGGGTATTCAGCACATTGCATGCATGCATATTCATAACACGAGGTTAAACGCACATATAGTCTACAAGATATATAGAGACTGAACAGGGGTTGATCATATGAGAACATATGAGAACATATGAGGACTTGAGGATTATTATGTAGAGTAACCAAAGGTGGAAGGGGGCTAATCCTCCGTCATGAAGTCAGGATAGGGTTCATAGTGATACCCGTTGGTGCACACATGTGGTATATTGGCCTGCAGGTCTAGATGTGATTCCAGTAAATAGGCAGGCCGGTGCGGAGAGATAGTGCTTCCGTATGGATACGGAGTCAAAGGAGTACAGTACAGTGTTGAGACTATGGTATCTAGTGATCCCCTATATGTTTCCCTGGTGTCTAGTGGTCACCTATACTTTTCCCCTGGTGTCTTTGTATTACACTTTTAAATTAATTTTATATAACTTTACATATTGTACCCGCTCTGCCCCCAAATAAACCACAGAGAAATAGACACACAGGGACAAGTTTGTGTTTACAACGGAGGGGCTGGGTTTTGATTTTATGACAAGCTGATCATGCACAGCATACGTTATTAACAAAGTCGACCTGATTGACTGTTTAAAGATATAGGTAGTCCTTGGTTAACGAACGAGATAGGTTCATTCTTAACCTGAATTGGTTCTTAAGTTTGGGCTATCTCTGTCCCCTGTACCTCCTCTGGGCCTCCAGTGTCCCCCTCTGTGTCACCTCTGCCCTTTGTACTTGCTTATACAAGTTTAATAGCCATTTTTTCTTTGTTTTTTAAAAAATCGATTTTCTCAAAAACTACATGTCTAATTTGAAAATTTTGGGGAGCTTGTTCCCATGGAAACAGAGAATCCATGCCGTTCGTATCGGCAGGTCATTCGTAAGCCGGGCGTTCGTAAGTCGGGTACTACCTGTACTTTGAAACTCAGGCTGCAACACATAGCATGATCCCTAATCCTCCTCCCTTTGAATAAAAATAAACATGTTTGCGTAGCAAAACTAACACACGAGTTGTTGGACTGTCATTTGTTTCTAACAAGCCTGAAGTCCTATTTACACATGCATGTTCCTGACATTTTTCAAGGCTGTTTTAACAGTTGGGAAAACACCTGGAAAATTTTACCCATGGAAACCTATGGTAACATTTGAATCAGTTTACATGGGGTGTTGTTGGCTAAATTGACACAGCACTAGAAATCTCCTGCATGTAACATTTCTGAGGCAGCAAATGATTAAAAAAACGCATGTTAAAAACCCAACTGAAACACATATGGTATATAGAAATGATATGTAAAATGAAGCACATTTTCTAAAGACCCACCCTTTTAAAAGCTCCATATGAATACAGTCAGCTATATTACAGTCTAGGATTTACACAAAGCTTCATGTCTTCTGTTAAGACTACTACAAGACCCCACAAAGCTAGCTTGCACCCTTGGATCCGACTTCCTCTAAACCCACCCAATGACATTCCCTTTCTCCCATTAGTTTACTAAGTAGGTACTCACATTTGTAATGAAAAATATGATTTTTGTCAAATACAGGGCTGTGGAGTCGGAGTCAAGGAGTCGGAGCAATTTTTGGGTACCTGGAGTCGGAGCCGGAAAAAAATGCACCGACTCCGACTCCTAATGAAATTAAACTGTAATTAAAATAGAAAATATGATAAAATGTTCTATTTCTAAGATAATAGTCATCATAAATAATTTATATATATACAGTAATAGCTGTGCTTAGTCCACAAAAAATGAAATAAACCAATAAAAAAATAGTTACTTGTGCTGCTTCAATAAAGCAGTCCCCGTATTTTTCAAGTCAGATATACATATCTGATTGTGACTGTACAGTATATATGATGTGTACACAGGAATCTTTTATATAGGTATATACTAAATAACATCTAAATAACATCTTAGCTGTAGGAATAAAGCCTGATGTGTAGCTGTGTCACTAATAGAGATGGTCAATGAGATGGAAATAATTCTGAGTTGATGCTGATTTATGCAAATGTATGCACTCCCTTTGCTCATGAAATCAAATAATTTGATATGTTAAAATTTAGTTTGGTGACTAGGAATTAAGGGGTACCTGACATAGATGAAAAGAAAAGTTTTATACATACCTGATTTATACATACCTGGATTAGCCCCCTTCAGGCTAATCCAGTTGCTTTCATCCTCCGCCACCTGGATCTTCTGCTATGAGTCCCGGTAATTCAGCCAGCCAGCGCAGTCCGGCTGCATGCCGCTCCCACAGCCAGGAAAATTCTGCACCTGCGCAATAGTGCTGCGCAGGTGTAGTACGCTTCCAGCGGCGGAGTGTGTGCATGCGCACTACGCCCCACTGGCTCAAGTACCTGGACCCATAGCAGTAGATCCAGGTGGCAAAGGACAGCGAGGGACTGATTAGCCTGAAGGGGGCTGGAGGAAGCCCCAGGTATGTATCAAACGTTAATTTCATCTGTCTCAGGTTTACTTTGTTACACAGTAGTACTACACTCTACATTTGCACTCCCCACAGAGCTGCAGGGAATCCACTGAGAATGTTGTGCACATTAAACACAGAGGTGTTGTCTATTACCCATAAACCTGGTTCAGATTGTACATGAAGAATGTGTAATAGAGGAAGAATCACCTCATTCTCCTGCAGAGTACATCACTCTTATGCTGGATACACACCATGCGTTTCCGCGTTCGATGCGTCCGTCGGTACGCGTCGATTCGATTATTTCCGACATGTCCGATTCGCGGTTCGATGGATCGTTAGGTCGATTTACCATACTTTACATGGCATTCGACCTAAAAATAATCGAAATGCACTCGGAAATGCTCGGAAATAATCAAATCGACGCGTATCGACGGACGCGTGCGACGCGGAAACTCATGGTGTGTATTCAGCATTACATGTACCCACAGTAACATTGCCTAGGGCCTGATAGATGTTATTTTTTGCTGTCTTCTACAAGTACTCTTACCAAGGACTAGTTTTAGTCTATGACTAAAAGTATTAGAGGCAGAAGATCAGCCAGCTAGCCAGGTAACTGGTATTGTTTAAAAGAGAATAAATAAATCAGCCTCCATATCCCTCTCACTTCAGTTCAATTTCAAAATTCCTAAGCGTTGGCAGTTAAGAGATGCATTTCATGTTACATACTTTCAATCAACAAAATTGTAACATGCAAATTAGAGGAGTCGGAGGAATCCTAACCCGAGGAGTCGGAGAATTTTTGTACCGACTCCACAGCCCTGGTCAAATACACTAACCAGTATAGTATAAAATACTATCACCCTCTACACACTCATTCTCACATTAACCCTTCCCTATCTATGCCTAAAACTAACCCCCCCCCCCAACCTAGTCCTAACACTAACCTCCACCCACCTTCTCCTAAAGGAGAACATTAATGATATAATTTTAGCGAACGATCGACCTACCGATCCGATCAATGTGATCAGAAGGAAACAATCAATTGGCTCATGAATAGGATACAAAATTTAATCAATTTTATCAATTTGTAACATATGCGGCTGCGGGCACACAGGGTGCCCCCGCAGCCGCCTCGGTTCCCTGTTCTGAGTGGTTTTCTGTTCCCTCGGCGTCTCGCACGCCGAGGACTGAATTGTCTTTAGCACATAGCGTTTCTATTATACGCACGGCCGCGCGCGTAGACGGGACCTTTATGCTGGGAGGAGGCGCGTCAGCTGACCCGCTGGTCGGCTGACGTCAGAGCGGACGTTCGCCGCTCAGGATTGGCTGATTGGAGTGGGCGCGGTTAGGTTTCCTCCGCTTCTTATGCCCTCTCTGCTCACTCGCAAGCCGTCTGCGGTTGCGAATACTTATGTGCTAGCGCTCAGACCTTAGACTAGTATCCGGTGTGCTTTGATCTGGGAGGAAACCAGGGATTTCACACAAGACTAGGAGATTGATTACTGTATTATTATTGATATTCTGTGTATGACTCTGGCTTACCTCTGACCCTGCTATTTTGCTAAACGTCTCTGTACTTCTGCCCATCTGATCTAGTTGCTGAACCCTGCCTGATTACCTACTACTCTTTTGCCTTCTGACTCTGTACTGTATCTGCCTCTCAGTTGCAGAACCTAGCCTGTCTGACTCTCCTACTCACCAGTGGGCCCTCGCCACTGGTGAGGTGTTCTAATAGTACCCACCAGCTCCTCTGGTGAGGTCCTGCTAAACTCATTAGTTACTGTGTTCTAATAGTACCCACCAGCTCCTCTGGTGAGGTCCTGCTAACTCATTAGTTACTGTGTTCTAATAGTACCCACCAGCTCCTCTGGTGAGGTCCTGCTAACTTATTAGTTACTGTGTTCTAATAGTACCCACCAGCTCCTCTGGTGAGGTCCTGCTAAACTCGTTAGTTACTGTGTTCTAATAAGTACCCACCAGCTCCTCTGGTGAGTTCCTGCTAAACTTATTAGTTACTGTGTTCTGATAGCGCCCACCAGCTCCTCTGGTGAGGCCTATTGTACTGCCTCTCCTACTGTTGCACCAATCACTACACATACCTTGTATTTTGCCAGCTATACGTGTATTATTGGTGATACTGCAGGTCACCACATAATCAGGTATAGCGTCTGTATTATTGGTGATTCTGCAGATCACACATAATCAGACGTCTGTGTTGCTACACCGATCGTTACACATTTCAATTGGAATTGATCAGAAAACAAAAAAATGGATTAATGAAATGATTGATAAATTGATCGTTGTCGATTAATATTTTAAGCCACTGACCCAGAATCAGTATGTAGATAAGGTGTGCTGACTCAGTTCTGACTATTAGTATTATCATCATCATCATCATCATCACCATAAATTTATATTGTGCTGCTATTATCCACAGAGAAAATCATACAAGTCTGGTCACTAACTGTCCCTCGGAGAAGCTCATAATCCAATATAGCATGCTTGTGCCAGGTGTATGATTCAGACTCTACCAAAGCCTGAAAGACGAGAAAGACATCCAGGCAAATGGCATGGTTTAAACTGAAATAAATATAGCAGCCTTCATAACCCTCTCACTGCAGGGTCACTTTGAACTGAGCTGGAAGTGCAAAACAAATACGTCAAGAACAACACATTTTCCAGAACTTAAAATAGTTGTAAATACTTTTCTAAATGTCTACTGGAAATACATCACATTCATTTTCTGAAAATTGAATGCATTGGTGCATGGTACTAAGTGCATATTACTTTTCAATATTTCAATACAAAGTAGAAGATAACTAGCTTGAAAGCCAAGAAAAAAATAATTTTTATATTTCAGGCGTTCTGGGATGCTCTTGACTGAGGAGTACATATAAGAGAACACGACCACAAATATTTCAAGAACCTAAGGGCTTGGAGGACAGTTTCATCCTGTTAATATGAAGTAGGGATTTCAGTTTGAAAGCCTTAGGGAAGCAATGTCTTAGACATGACATTAAACATTCTTGTAAAAAAGTAAAGCTGCATGAAATGTAAAAGCAAAAAGGATCGGCTGGTTGTCTAACTCCTCAAAGCTGGGAAAAGGTAAACTTTACAAAGTTTTCCACAAGCCATAATCTAAAATAGATATGCATTCTATGATTCCTAATACAAAAAGCAGCAGCCAGCATATATTTAAAGATAGGCATTTTTAACATCACTTGCAAAATGCCTAAATTGTAACACAAGGTCACACAAAACATGGCTTTTTGAGGAAGAGGGAGAATTGTGTTATATTTAATAACAACTTGAAGCTACTTGAATATAAATGAATGTTCTAATGGTGCCAAAAAGTTTTTTAAAATACAAATATAAACTGCATATGTTTTTAGATTCCACATACAAAATTCATTGTTAGAAATGTTTTAAGCTAATATTAAAATGTAAATGTATGATTTATCTGTCTTCTTTTTTTAACAAAAAAAAAAAGAAAAAAAAAAGAAAAAACACAATCCCTTCAGTCCAACTCTACTTACTGCAAAAAGGAATACTATGATACCTTGCTTACCTTTGTTTTTTATATGCATGTAGAACACAACCATTTCAAAGTCTTTCTTTCTAATAGAAATAGTGTTATAAATAAGCGTGTTTGTGTGGGGAAAGGGGAGGGGGGAGGAATAGTTGGAGAATGGGCAGGAGATGAAGGATCCAGGTGTGAAAAGGTGATAAAGCCTTGATCCAAAAGAAGGATCCGCAAACCGACCATTGGTTGAAAAAAGCTGGTGTTCTTTATTCAGGAATTCCACATGACAAGTGCATAAAACTACAAGGTTCAACTGGTTACTAGTTCAACTAGTTGAACCTTGTGGTTTTATGCACTTGTCATGTGGAATTCCTGAATAACTAGTTGAACCTTGTAGTTTTATGCACTTGTCATGTGGAATTCCTGAATAAAGAACACCAGCTTTTTTCAACCAATGGTCGGTTTGCGGATCCTTCTGCGTATACTTGTGGACTGGCCTGGCTTACCAGATCCTGCACCCACTGGTTTGATTCATAGGGGGTTGAGCGTTTTGAACTTTCAATTTTCCTTGATCCAAAAGACTTGCATCTGGAACTTAAACTAGAGGTCGTTCCAGTGAGTACTGATTCAGGAGGGTGAATAAATATGCAAACAGCTTCTGAATGCTTTTGTATTATTAATATGATATTTCCTATCACAATGAAATGCATTTTAATATCCAATTTTACACAGCAAAATATATGTCACTGGTGCAGCGACTATGAATGGCCAGTCAGCACAATTAGGATGTTGGCCACCCCTCAGCTCAGTTCTTTCACAGAGTCATCCGCTTGCAGGCACAAATCCAAGGAATAAAAAATAAGCTTCCAAGTATCCTTTATTGAGTAGTTACAAATTCACAAAGAAAGTCTGTGCTTTGAGCCAGGCTTTTGCATGAGGTGAAACACAATCAACAGACTATAGATAGGAGTTCACTTATTAGAGACTATTATTATCTGCTTGTCTGCGGTCACCTCCATTCAGCTCTTAGTGTACAAACCGCTAACTTCTGGTGTATCACTTTCACAAACCACTGACTCCTGCTGTATGTCTTGCAACAAGCAAGGATGCATTTGGTTGGGTAACAAACTCAACCTCAGCCCCTAATTAGTCGGTTACCCAACGAAACACCAGCGACGTGTGGCTGTTGCTTGCTGCATGTGAGACAGCAGGAGTTTGTGCATGAATAGCTGAACAGAGGTAACGGTGCAAGTAGTGACAGTCTCTATCCATAGTCTGTTCATTGTATTGGCTCAAAGCACAGACTTTTTCTGTTAATTTTTTATTACCCAATAAAAGGAACTTGGAAGCTTAGTTTTTATATCTTGGACATGTGCCTGCAAGTGTTTAATGCCATGAAAAAGCTGCTGATTGCCAGACAGGCAAGGGGTGGCCAGCATCCCAACTGTGCTGACTGGCCATTCACAGCCACCGCAATAGTGAGTTGCAAACTGTTGGGCAAAGGCACAGAAGGGTGAATCTCTTTATAATTGGTAGTAGCTGCACGTTAATGGCACCAGCTGCAACTGCATATCTGAAATGTGACATCTGTCCTAAGTTTATTTGACTTGAGCATGGCTCATTTTATCTATTTGTTTCACTGCATGCTGGCTGCATCCTGGTAATTTGTGGGCTCCTCCAAACTTGTACAATTGGAGAGGTTTTTGTATTCCTGTAATTGAATAACTATTAATATATTATATATAAAAAAATGTGAGCACTGATTGCAAATTGGCACTTGTAAAATATGTTTGAATAACATCCAATGGGGCAGCACCATGGCATAGTAGTTAGCACTCTCGCCTTGCAGCGCTGCGTCCCCGGTTCGAATCCCTGCCAGGTCAACATCTGCAAGGAGTTTGTATGTTCTCCCCTTGTCTGCGTGTGTTTCCTCCAGGGTCTTAGGTTTCCTCCCACATCCCAAAAACATACAGATAAGTTAATTGGCTTTCCCCTAAATTGGCCCTAGGCTATGATACATGCACTACACCATAGATACATAGACCTATGACTATGGTAGGGACTATATTGTGACAAGACAATATACTCTGTACAGCGCTGCGTAATATGTCAGCGCTATATAAATACATATATAAATAAAATTTATCAATCAAGCATTAAGCTAAAGTGAGTGTTGTTCTCTATATAATTGAATAGATACTCCTCTGTACTCTGGTACCCAAACACCCATTCATTGTTTTGCTCCAGTAAGAATAAAAACTCTGGCAAACAGGTATGTTTATAAAGGCATCAGGGATGATATTTGTTGGACTTCTGCAAACATCTCATGTGTGTAATCGTGGTTGGGGTGTCTTGGCACCCTATGGGAAAAAAAAGATACAGGAGACAAAAAAGGGAGCCCGATAGTGCAGTATGTCAATAGTAGGTGTGTGGAGAAATCAATTGATTGAAAGGGCTACTCACAAAGGAGGGTTGCAAGGGGCAACCGACCACAGGAAGCAGGTGGAGACCATAAACCCGACTCCACTCGGGGTGGTCCTGGACGGACCTGGTTGCGGTCGCTCTCTTAGATGAAAAAGGATGCACAAAACATTAACCGTGGTAAAACAATGGGTGTTCTGTCACCACCCCTCAGACAAACATGTACGGGGGTATAACTATGCACAATAAGGGAAAGAGGCGCCCTGATTTGAATAAAAGCTTTTAAAACCAGTTTAAAAACAAACAAAAAAAATGAGGTATCTTACCTCAATGACGAAATCTCTGTAAACTTAAGATTTTTATTTGAGCACAGGCAACGCGTTTCGCGGGTCTGAGCCCACTTCCTCAGGCCAATACAGTGCCTAGAACAGCAGAAAGAGTTCCTCAATGTACATACATATACATATTTCATAAAAAATTATAAAAATAATAACGGTCAGATACATATATAAATGAATAAATAGCATAACATGAATTTAATTTGGCAGATTTATCCATGCCCTAATAGTTGATTCCATGCTGTGCATATGCAAACGCATATTTATGCGCACGCACACACACATCAAAGAGAACACACTACTGTGTCTCATATCTAAGGGCAAACTTGATGGTTTAGTCTAAGCTCCATTTGCCGTAATGCACAATACCATTATTATTATGCACCTTCTAGATGAATGATAAATATATAATATATATGGATATATATATGGAAAAATAAATTATATACAGACCAAGGGAAAAAAAAAAAAAAAAAAGGGGGGGGGGGGGGTTCCATTGATGATAATGTATGCATCATCAATTAAAAAGAACTAGGAACATAGTGGATAGTATTCTAAAATTAGCCATGCGCCCATAGGAATGATATAATATAAAACACAGATATCTAGCAATGTATAAAAAATATAAACATATATATACACATATATATACATATATACATATATATACACATACATACACACACAACAACATAAGAAATACTAAAAACTTGGCCAGTTCTAAACAAAGACAAAATCCAGGCAGCGCTGCAAGCATTTCACAGTGTTGCTCTGCATAAGTAAAAGGAACTGGTCACTGACTTTTAAAAGCATTGCAGTACATTGTGCACAGCATAATACATGTTCAGTCAGCAGGGGGAGTAAAAAGGCAGGATACAATGGAGACCAGAAAACAACGTTGTAATACTCACCAAATGACAGAAATCATGTAGCATAGGGAGCCTCTACAGGACATTCCCTGTCTCTGCATTATATAACCTTACTTGATTTGTTTAAGCAGCTGCAGGTCTGCACACTCTCAGCAGATTAGGGAAGGGGAGGGTGCGTGATGATGTAATCACAGGAAGTAGTGGTGGGGCCATGAGTGATGATGTAATCACAGGAATACATCAACTCCTGGTCCTATCTTTTCTATGAATCCAGCGTAGGACTGGCAAAATACATTGCCTTCCTATGCTATGCCCCTTTCCAATATGGCCCCACCACTACTTCCTGTGATTACATCATCACGCACCCTCCCCTTCCCTAATCTGCTGAGAATGTGCAGACCTGCAGCTGCTTAAACAAATCAAGTAAGGTTATATAATGCAGAGACAGGGAATGTCCTGTAGAGGCTCCCTATGCTACATGATTTCTGTCATTTGGTGAGTATTACAACGTTGTTTTCTGGTCTCCATTGTATCCTGCCTTTTTACTCCCCCTGCTGACTGAACATGTATTATGCTGTGCACAATGTACTGCAATGCTTTTAAAAGTCAGTGACCAGTTCCTTTTACTTATGCAGAGCAACACTGTGAAATGCTTGCAGCGCTGCCTGGATTTTGTCTTTGTTTAGAACTGGCCAAGTTTTTAGTATTTCTTATGTTGTTGTGTGTGTATGTATGTGTATATATATGTATATATATGTGTATATATATATGTTTATATTTTTTATACATTGCTAGATATCTGTGTTTTATATTATATCATTCCTATGGGCGCATGGCTAATTTTAGAATACTATCCACTATGTTCCTAGTTCTTTTTAATTGATGATGCATACATTATCATCAATGGAACCCCCCCCCCCCCTTTTTTTTTTTTTTTTCCTTGGTCTGTATATAATTTATTTTTCCATATATATATCCATATATATTATATATTTATCATTCATCTAGAAGGTGCATAATAATAATGGTATTGTGCATTACGGCAAATGGAGCTTAGACTAAACCATCAAGTTTGCCCTTAGATATGAGACACAGTAGTGTGTTCTCTTTGATGTGTGTGTGCGTGCGCATAAATATGCGTTTGCATATGCACAGCATGGAATCAACTATTAGGGCATGGATAAATCTGCCAAATTAAATTCATGTTATGCTATTTATTCATTTATATATGTACTCTGACCGTTATTATTTTTATAATTTTTTATGAAATATGTATATGTATGTACATTGAGGAACTCTTTCTGCTGTTCTAGGCACTGTATTGGCCTGAGGAAGTGGGCTCAGACCCGCGAAACGCGTTGCCTGTGCTCAAATAAAAATCTTTTGTAAGTTTACAGAGATTTCGTCATTGAGGTAAGATACCTCATTTTTCTTTTTCGTTTTTAAACTGGTTTTAAAAGCTTTTATTCAAATCAGGGCGCCTCTTTCCCTTATTGTGCATCTCATGTGTGTACCTGGACCAAGTCCTGATTATGAAACAGTATACAGTAATTCTTGTATCCTACTAGACATATACACGCTTCTGCATAGCTAATGTTTATGTACATTAGTTGATGAACATACCCATGCCCATGTGCAAGTGGAAGAAATGTGAAATGCTTGAATTACAAACAGAAATATGAATATTCATGTGATGCATGTGCACTGTACCCTCAGGGTTAAAATCTGTTAGATATCATGTCTTGCCACCTTCTGCCTGCTGGTAGCAGTAGTGACTATGGCTGCATTGGACTTCTGCTGTCTGCCAGAAGGTGGTTGCCTGGATTTCCATTGTTCACCAACAGGTGGCCTTCTAATGATTTTGGAAAATACCTGCAGTTCTTTGTCTGCAGGCGGTCCAGGAGCACTTTCTGCAGGATCACACCACCTGCTCTAAGTCTCTGGACAACCTGATTACCTGTTTACATTCTCTGCATTCTGTCCTGACTTTGCTCTTGTCTGCTCAGTCCTGTACTGTTGCCTGGATATGTGTGTATGTATATATATATATATATATATATATATATATATATATATATATATATATATATATATATATATATACTCGAATACAAGTCGACCTCGTGTATAAGTCGACTCCAATCTTCAACCCTCTGAAGCTGGAATTTTTAATTGACTCAAGTATAAGTCTACCCAGCACAGTTATGGCTGCACTTGGGGGACCAGGAGGCGTTAATGACTGCACTGCATACAGTATTGCAGCCAGTAACCCCTCCTGTCCCTTAAGTACAGCCAATAACTCCTTCAGGCCCCCAAGTGCTGCAATTATTCATTCCCCTTCCTGAAGCTCAGTATTTCCCTCCTGCCCCTTTCCTTGTTTATTGTTGTGGCCATGACTTTCAGACCTGTGTTTTCTTGGCATTTATGTTCCTCAAAGTATCACTTACCACAGGGTACATTGCTGCAAATGGGAATGTCAGTATTAGTACACACATTACTCAGTGTTGCCTGTGACTCGTGTATAAGTCGAAGCCTATACTTTTATGAAGTGAATCAGACCTACATTTCTAGACTTATACTCGAGTATATACAATATATATATATATACTAGTTGATGGCCCAGAGTTGCCCGGGCATGTATTTGGTTGGCGTTGACTCTCCTCACGTCTAACCCTAATTTAAAAATAATTTAATAATTTGCATTGAAATGAAACAAATCTGATTGGCTGTGGCTCCAACCCCTTTATCAGAATTTGAATCCCAGTCACACAGTGACCAACTGTACTAGGTTTGAGGCTCGTGCAATTAACAGTGCAAGAATGTTAGCAATTAAATATTCCCTTTGAAAATCAGTAGGTAAATTCTTATTGGCTTTTGTACGCTCCACCCACCTTTCTGAATATTAATCCCAGTCACCCAGTGACCAACTGTGCAAAGTTTGAGAACCCTACCATTAACAATGTAAGAATGGCTGCAGTTTATGTTTCTCAGTAAAATTTGTATTTGTCTCCCACTTTGGTGATGGGGATAAAAAGTATCCTATATGTTATTCCAGGTAATCTACAATTTGTGTGCCAAATCTCATTCAAATACGTTCAGCCATTGTTGCGTGATTGCGTAACAAACATCCAAACTCTTGCATTTATAATATTAGTGATACATAGAAAAAAAAATACATATATGTGTATATATATATATATATATATATATATATATATATATATAATTTTATTTTCTGTTTTACGTATCCCAGAATTGTTTCTACTTTAAAGAGAACCCGAGGTGGGTTCTAAGAATCCAATTAGCATACAGAGGCTGGCTCTGCATACAATGACCATCCTCTTTTGCTATACTGTTTCCCCCAGCCCCCCCTGCGCTCTGCTGTCCCCCATAAATCAATCGCCATGCTGGCGACACGCAACGTGTCCCCAGCCGGCTGTTTACATGTGAAGTGTCAGTCTGCTGCTCCACCGCCTCCTCCATAGCGCCGGTCCCTGCCCGCGTCCCTTCCCTCCAATCAACGGCACTTCACATGTAAACAGCCATCGCCAGCATGCCGATTGATTTATGGGGCAAAGCAGAGTGCAGGGGGGGAGACTGGGGTAGACGGTATAGCAACAGAGGCTGGGTATTGTATGCAGACCCAGCCTCTGTATCCTACTTGGATTCTTAGACCCCGCCCTGGGTTCTCTTTAACTCCTCCTGCTTGCCATTGAATACTATTGTTTAGATTATTATAAATACATTTTCGAAGTCCTACTAAAAGTTTGATGTTCCCAGCTGTATGCCATATATTTTACATGTGGCTCTGCCATCTTGGATTTCCTTTTACCTCTCCAGATGTTCTTTCACTACTCTTCGCCAATACAACCTCCTCTCCACAACTGCTGTCAGTGTACCACAAGGCTCAGTCCTTGGACCCCTTCTCTTCTCCATCTACACTCATGGCCTGGGACAATTATCATGCGCATTCAGTACCGTCTCTACACTGATGACACCTAAATCTATTTCTCAAGTCCTGACCTACCCTATTATCTTGATTCCTCGATTGTCTGCTGTTTCTGCATTTATGCCACACTGTTTCCTTAAATTTAATATAAGTAGAATGGCACTTATGAACTTTCTTCTTCCACTCTCCTAATTTTAGTAATTGGAGATCACTCCAAAATATCGCAATGTAAACTCCTGCCAAAAGCATTATTTCTATTTTTGTGCGAGGTACAGTCCTTTTTCTGAGACAAGAAGTAAATGGAAAGCACGCCCTCAGGGACACAGACTACAATAAAAACAAGCTGTAAAACGAAAAAAAAGTTTGGCTGGAAGGCCACTAAAACAGTTAGAATAGTTCATGTTTGGTTCTCATCAGGAAAAATTCCACACCTATACTGGAATTTTAGTACTACAAAGAAGAAAAAATAGTTAATTATAAGCTGGCAGTGGCTGGATACAGGAGACCTGGGTTCAAACCTTCAGTAAGCCAGCACCTATTCAGTAAGGAGTTTCTTGGGCACTTAACACGGCACTTAACACTGCCACTGCCTACTGAGTGCACTCTTGTGGCTGCCTCGCAAGTGCTTTGAGTCGGACAGAGAAAGGCGCTATCCAAATACTGGAATTAACTGTATTTTTTTTTAAAGTTCTATAAAATGCTGTAAAATGTAGTTTAAAAATATAAGTTTAGCAGTTTTAACATTTTGTGTCTTCTTGTTTAGATCTGAATGTGGATCTGAATATGTGACATATGTGATATGTCCATATTTCAGAATGGTACAAATTACCATAATGAGATCATAGCAGGCCACTTCTCATTCAGACATCTGACCACCTATGCAGTATGATTCATAGGCAGACTGCATATATAACTGGCAATTACCACATCCCTTAAGGTCAACATACTATGACAGGTATAGTGAGTTCATATTCTCCATATCATGTTTTTCAAACTTTTATTTTTTTCTGCTCAAGCATGTTCAACACATAGACATATGCTAAATGACTAAAAATCACTTCAACCTAAAATTAAAAACCTAATCTAAAAATTAGCATTGTAAATAATTTTCGATGGAGGTTAAGGTCACTAACCATGTGATGTCCTCCTAATTACTGTTATATCTTGGGCCACTGGCTTTTTAAAGCAACATGCTCAATACCTTTCTTGTGGATACCGTTTATGAAAAGCAATTGTCGCATTACACAAGAATTATGTCATCTCACATTGTGCCCTGAAGCCTGTGAGGTAGATTATTATACTGTATATATGCCATTTTCAGCAAAGCAACTAAAAAGTAAAATATCTGGACAGTGACCTACATCTTATTTGTTGAAGAAGACACTATGTAAAACAAACATACAATATGAATTATGATACCATACATGGATATTGGCATATATCCAGTTTTCCCATTTATTTACAGCTATGCAATACAATCCAGAACTCGGTTATCTAGAACTGTCAAACATCCAGAAAAAAAATCCTGTCCAGCAGCATGCATAAAGCTACTTTTACACTACTTTATACAGTAATAAACCTGTGTTACATTTGGTTAAGCTTGACTTTTTTTGTCTTAATTAGTTTTTAATTACTGTATTACAACATTAAATAGAGTTTATGGTGTGGGTATAGTAAGAGGCATAGTACAGTCTTAGTTACCGCAGGCCTATTTTTATTAGTAACTCTCAAACAAAGTAGAAACAAAATTTATTCGGCATTACCCAATCCTTAGGTGCCAGATAACAGAAATTCTAGTGTACATGATACACAAATGCCTCTTTTTTCTTTTCTGGATAGATTAATTCAAAGGCTAGGTTCACAGTGGTCAGTTGCATAACACATGCGTTAGAACGAGTGTGAACTGTAATGCAGACTGGCCATAGGCCTCAATAAAAAGCCCGTATGCAGCGAGTTAGAATAACCATAAATGATCCATTACAACACAATATTGTGAACAGGCCTGTAGAACTGTATGGGCAGTAAGTTGACATGCAGAGTTATTTTGCAACTCAACTGAGCACTGTGAACTAGCCCTAATAGCATACTTTGAGGAGGTTTTTTTTTGTCTTTTTAAGATGCTACTAAATTTTACACAAATATTTTATATTTGTTAGGAGATTCACCATTTTGTAGTACAGAAAAGCCTTACTTTACTGCTTAAAGTGAACCTAAAGTGAAAATACACTTATGAGATGATTAATTGAATGTGTTTTACAAATGGTAAATTAAACACAGAACTAAGTCTCATATTTTCATATTAAGTTTAAAGACTTCAGTTTAGACTTCTTCATCTTAACAGCAGCTGACAAATCAGCCTTTCTGAATGAAAAAACAAACAAACCAACCAAACAAACAGAGGAAATGACCCTTTAAAGAAAGGTGGGTTCTAAGAATGCTAACAGCACACAGAGGCTGGGTCTGCATATACTGCCCAGCCTCTGTTGCTATCCCGATCCCCCTAAGATCCCCCTGCGCTCTGCTATGCCCCCATAAATCACCCAGCCGTGCTGTCAACGCACAGCGTGTCGCAGCCGGCTGTTTACTTCTGTAAGTGTCAGTTTAACTGCTCTCTCGCCTCCTCTATAGCTCCGGTCCCCGCCTGCGTCCCTTCCCTCCCCACTGATTGAAGGGAAGGAACGCGGGTGGGGACCGGAGCTATGGAGGAGGCGGGGGAGCGGCAGGACTGACACAGAATTAAACAGCCGGCTGCGATACGCTGTGTGTTGACAGCACGGCTGGGTGATTTATGGGGGCATAGCAGAGCGCAGGGGGATCTTAGGGGGGATCGGGATAGCAACAGAGGCTGGACAGTATATGCAGACACAGCCTCTGTGTGCTGTTAGCATTCTTAGAACCCACCTCGGGTTCTCTTTATACATTCTAGCACTAAAATCTTTTCAAAAGCATTTTCTCGCCTGTTTTTGCTTATATTTACTTTTCTTTAAACAGGCTGACATTCACTAGCTGTTCCACAAGCTAATTTACATTCATAACAGCTCTTTTTTTTTATTTTATTTTTTTACTAAAGACAATTTCTTAGTAGGGCTAAAACTACATATACCCATGTTCACCTCATCACATCACTTATCACTGCAGGTACACTTTAAGTAAGCAAGTCTCTAGCATAGTAACCAAGTCATATGAACCATTAAGTGATCACTCTTGCTTTATCTTCAATACACTAAACATAATTTTAGCATAACCATCCACGTAACTGATACCACCTAAGCCTTATTGGATATCCACTTAGCTAACTATTATAAGGCTGATACTGCATGATTGAACCCTATGAATGCATCTTTATGGTACCCATGTCAAATGTTCCTTTTGAAACTGAATATGTACTGTAGCTTGTTAGTCATTGTTAATAATGTAATGTGCTAAGTCAATGCTGATCACTAAATGTACATACATGTCTGTAACTGTATATGCCTTATTTACATTTTCAACAAGTGAGTTTTGTTTAAGGCTAGTTTCACACCAGGACGTTGCGTTTTAGGGGACGTTATGGTCGCATAACGTGCCCCTAACGCAACGCCTGGTGCTCTCTAAGGTGGACGTCAGAGTGAGCCGCGTTGTGCAGCTCACTCTGGCGTCCGTGATGCCGTGATGCGTACTCTTGTGCGCATGCGGCATCACATGGTCCCGCCGGCCAATCGCTGCACAGAGCGGCCGCTCCAGGAAGTAAACACTGCACGTCACTGAGTGCAGTGAATATTAATTAGCCATGTGCCTGGCCGCTCTCCACTCCTCCCCAACGTTACTGAGCATGTGCAAGCAGTCTAACCGCTTAGAAGGTACTGCATGCAGTACGTTGTCTGGTGGCGCAGCGTTACTATGTAACGCAACGTGGGCACTGTGAACAGCCCATTGATTTTTCATTGCTGTGCGGTGGGGTGCGTTACAGGCTGCTCTAACGTGCGCCTATAACGTCCCACTGTGAAACCAGCCTAAAAAAAACAACATAATTTTAGCACAGCTTGGCACTGTTCATTTTTCATGCAAATACCTAGTAAATGTCAATATCACAACCTGCAAATCCCACGAACTGCAAAAGACAACAGTTGAAAGTTTTGTAATCTACAATGCCGTTGCCCTGAGCCAGTGTTTCTCAAACTTGTCCTCGTGACTCCCCAACGGTGCATGTTTTGCAGGCAGCCTCACCTATCCACAGGTGGGGTAATTAGTGTCTCTCTCAGCTAGGAGGATTCCATGCAGCTGAGACACTAATTACCCCACCTGTGCATATGTGAGGTTTTCTGCAAAACATGCACCGTTGGGGAGTCACGAGGACAGGTTTGAGAAACACTGCCCTAAGCCATGCCTAGTACTACACATGTAACTTCCCCCAGTGTTTAACCCATAACATTCAATGTTCATCTCAATCCCGTAATATCCAATGACTAACCCTAAACTCCAGTGCCAAACTATATCCCTAAAAGCCTATTTCCACATGACCTCAAAATGCCTAATTCTAACCAGGCGTCATTGTAAACCTTAAAAGGCAACAATTGTGAAAAATAATACAAATTAAAATACAAACATATAAATATACATTTCTCTAAGAGTAAAATGCACTATAAATTACTTTTCCTATGTCACTGTCACTTGCAGTAGATAGTGAAAATCTAACATTTCTGTCAGGTTTTGGACTCATGGGGGACTCTCAGGTATTTCTTTATTTACTTTATTTATTTTCTTTATTTACAAAAGCACTGAACTGCAGTTGCTCTGTCCAACTGCCAAATAGTGTGCAAACAAGCTGGAAAGCTGACTGACACCTTTGTATGGACACTCTCCCGTGAGACCTCCCAATAGCCTAGACTGGAGACTTCATAGACTAAATTTGTCTGCTAAATACATGCACCTCTCTGATACTCAGTGGTGTGATGAAAGTATAGAAGGACACATGGGGCCCAATCCAATTCACCTTTTCTTCTATGTTTTCTCCAAGGAGATTATTTTTCATCTTCTGTTTGGAATAACTTTTCAGCACTCTGCAATTGAAAAAGTACCAAAATGTACTTAAGTATTAAAATGTAGGTGTAAGCGTACCGCCAGAATTATTCGGAGCATTTTCTTGTTTGCTGGTGGCTTAAAAGGCATTTTATTGATAAGATGGGAAAATATCGCCTAGGAGAAATACACTCAGAACATGTTCCCAGGAAACTGTCAGATGCTTAAAATCTGAAACACCAACTGCATCAAAGCATAAAAAAAAGAGATTTCCACATAACTGACAATGCCATCATAGCCGGGTATGCAACTATGAAAGCTATGTACTCAACTTTACATATCGAGGTAGCCTTACGGCCACAAAATAAAGATCAAGATATCTAAAAGCTTGTAGTACACTTAGAGGTTACATTTTTCTAATATTTGGAATTTCCTCTTACTGGCCAGTACAGAGTTGGCATTTTACAGACATGAACTTTGTTTTTAGTGTTAGGGCCTGTTCACAGCGCATCAGTTGCGTTGCAGAATAATTCTGCAAGTCAACTCACTGGCCTTACAGTTTTATGGGGCAGTTCACGTCTGTGCATTGTAACGGATCACATTATTCTAACTTGCTGCATGCAGGCTCTGAAGTAACATCTAGACAAAGACAAGACAAATAACATTTATATTGCGCTTTTCTCCTTGCGGACTCAAAGCGCCAGAGCAGAGCAGCAGCCACTAGGGCGCGCTCTATTGGCAGTAGCAGTGTAAGGGAGACTTGCCAAAGGTCTCCTACTGAATTAGTGCTGGCTTACTGAACAGGCAGAGCCGAGATTCGAACCCTGGTCTCCTGTGTCAGAGGCAGAGCCCTTAACCATTACACCTTCAGCCAACATCTATGTCCAGTCTCCATTGCAGCTCACACACATTTTAACATGTGCTTTATTCAATGCACCACTGTGAATCCAGCCTTAGGCTAGGTTCACAGTGGTCAGTTGCATAACTTACACGTTATCATGACTGTGAACTGCAATGGAGACTGGCCATAGACTTTAATACAAAGCCTGCATGCAGCAAGTTAGAAAAACTCATTCCCTTACTGTGAACAGGCCCATAAAATTGCATGGGCAGTAAGTTGACATGCAGAATTTTTCTACAACGCAACTGACCACTGTGAACAGGGCCTTAGGCTAGGTTCACAGTGCTTAGTTGCGTTGCAGAAAAATTCTGCACGTCAACTTACTGCCCATACAATTCTACAGGGGCCTTTTCACAGCGCCTATCAAAATCATCAGCTACTGCTTTTGATGGTCTAATCTGCCATGCAAATGTGCAAAAAAATTAACAATAAAATATTGGCATTTCACTGACACTGGGCCTGATTCACAAAGCGGTGCAAACACTTTGCACGCCTGTGAAAAGCCCTTTATCACGCCTAAACTTAGTTTAGACGTAATCTGAAGGAATTCGCGCGAACTCCCGCGCGCAAAGTTTTGCGCGCGCAGCGTGGTGCGCTACGCGCACAGCGCACCGTGCTTCGTGCGAAGTGCCCATTAAGCCCTATGGGACTTTGCGCGCGCACGTACGCGCGGAAACTTCGCGCGAGTTAGAGCACAAAGCGGTGATAACTTTGCTGGTGCAAAGGTTATCACGCCTAAAGTCTTTTAGGCGTGATAACTGAGTTATCACCGCTTTGTGAATCGAGCCCACTCTCTACTGTCACAACTCACTAAGTAGCAGCAGTGAATGGGAGTTGAACTCATCATATAGCAGTGATCTGTGTGCACAAAGCCTTATTCTGATTTTTAGCTACCGTATTTTTCAGACCCTAAGACTCACTTTTTCCCCTCCAAAAATGAGGGGGGGGGTCCAATAGGCCTTATGGTCCGTATGCTAGATTTTTGTCTGACGCCACTGGCTGTCCTTCTCCCCCCACTTATCCCCGCTGCAATACTTAAGTGCAGGGAGGACCTGAGCATTACAGAGTCAAGCTGTAAGCTCTGCTTGAGACCCCTCCCTGTAGGTTTAATCTGCTCGGCACTGCCTATCTACCACTGGCAGTCGGTGGATGGAGACAGGAGCTGAGGGCTGCGTGTAACAGCATAGTGCATTATCGCCCGCATCTCTCTGCCACTGAATGGAGAGTGGAGCTGGCGGCTGAATGAAGCAGCATGTAGCAGCGTAGTGCTAACACACTGTGACTTACCTGCTGGAGGCTATCAGGAGGATACCTGGTCTGACGGTAGTGGGTGGTGCTCAGCTGAGCCGAAACTCAAATGTCCGTGGCTGGGGAGTCCTCGGGCAGTGGCTATGAGAATTCAGTGTGCGGGCTGGAGGATGGAGTACATCATTTTTCAGACCAAGCCAAGAAGTGATGATGCGGCTGTTCCGCCCTGGAGATGCGGTGGTTCGCTTTCCTCTTCACCAGACTGCTGGCCTCCATAGCGCTGCCTCTTCACCCTCCTGCACCCCTGAATGATGCCAGTCCGCCTCATCAACGATGGTGACCTCCGGCTCTGAGTGTGGTGCTCAGCAACTCCCACTGCACAGCGCAACCTGCATGATTGCCTGCCAATAGACAGCGGGAACCGCAGATGCTGACTTCTCCATGCTTCTCCCTGTGTGGTATATCTGCAGCGGGGAATTGTGGTCAGACTGAGAGGAAGGGTCATGGCAGCACCAGGGGCTGAGGAAGCCTAAGTGATGAAATCCACCAAGCATACTGGTACTGTAACTGGTGTGGTGGGCAGGAAATTACTATAGGTGGTGTAATTGCTGTAACTGGGGTGGGGGGCAGGGGTTTACTATAACTAGGGGGTATTGCTGCAACTGGGGTGGTGGACAGGAGTTTACTATAACTGGGGAGAATTGCTGTAACTGGGGTGGGGGCAGGGGGTTACTTTAACTGAGGGGGGTATTACTGTTAATGAGGGAGGTATTATTGTAACAGGGGGGAGATTACTGTAACTGGTGGGGGGGTATTACTGTAACTGAGGAGGGTTACTGTAACTGGGGTGGAAGGAAGAGAATTACTTTAACTAGTGGTGTATTATTGTAACTGGTGTGGTATTACTGTAATTGGGGTGGGGGCAGGGGATTACTGTAACAGTGTCAGTGTTCTCCCCAGGCTAGTTTTGGTGAGCACCCGGCTTTCATCGGCTCACCTCCTCCTATGCTGTAAGCAGAGTTGCTCACAGAAGCACTGGCCATGCATTCTCTCATCTCGCCCCCCAGCTACTTTTTCATGCCACCCGGCTACTAATTCTTGCCACCCGGCTGGAAAAAAAATTCTGTGGAGAACACTGAGGGGATATAACTGTATTTGGGGATAACGGAGACAGTTTGGGTAGAGGAGTTTCACAAGATGCCCCTGCACCACTGACACACCTGGTTTACTGTAATTTCTTTTCCCTTGGTTTTTGTCCTCTAAACCTAGATGCATCTTATGGTAAAATACAATACAATATATATTTGACTGAAAATGTACAGTTACGTGTACCAGTGCAATGCCTTAGAGGTTGAAATGGAAGGATAATTCTTGATTTTCTATTACATTGACATCGCATATAGATCCCTTATAGATCTATATCTAAAACAAGTATACATGAAGGCTATTTCACAAAAAAATATTTGATGTCACCATACAACTTGCCTTTTTACCTTTTAAAGTAGCCTGTTACAGTGAGACATGTTTGCCCAAAGGCTGATATTTTAGTAGCTAGATAAAAGCTTTTCTGGCTTTGGTTTTTAGTGCATAAAAGATCTATAAGACAAAACATTACTGCAACGACAATGTTACATCTCAGTACCATACATTTACACAAAATCTTATTTATGCACTGCAAACAAGAGGCTTGATTCACTAAACCGTGATAACTCATATCACGGCAGTTTTCGTGTGCATTTTCGTGTTTTGTGCGCAATCATGAGTTTTCGCGCGCAATCCTGAATTTTCGCGCAAAACTGTTGCATTTTCGCACAAAAATTCAGGATTGCGAAAGCGGCCGCGATATAAGTTATCACGGTTTAGTGAATCAAGCCCAAAGTGTGCAAACATAAATTGTACAGTCCAACAACTTAGAACTACATAGCAACAATTTCTGATTTTAGTGCTATAGTGATCACCTAGCCAGCAGTATGCAGAAAGTGTGAGCCATCACAGTTTTGGGTATACCAGGAGACATGCTCAAAAGCTACTGCAGCCACATAAAGCTCTACTGAAAGCAACAAGGGACGCAACGCATGTGCATGCATATTTTTCCATATGTCCATCACACATCTGAACACTCCTGAATTGATGACCAACCTGCAGATTTATCTAATAAATGTGTTATAGCCATGCACTGTGATGCCCAGCTAGGGCCCTTTCTTCTGTACTTTGCACATCCGCAAATGGGACTTCAAATAAAAGAAAGAAAAACTTTGAAAACTTTTATTTAAAGAGGACCTGAACTCTTGAACAGGAGACAAAAAATAAAAGGAGTGTGTTTTATCTACAATAGCACATTTTGGGGTTGATTTGCAAAAGCGTGATATCTGCTATCACAGCAGTTATCACGCGATCTGCCGCACGCATAAAGCATTACTCCACATGATAAACGAAGGTTTTAGCTCAATCACGCACTTGTTTTGCACGTGCGAACCTTCGTTTATCATATGGCTGCACGGTTTTTCGGTTTAAAACCGAAACCGCGGTTCATGGCAAGATGATCTGCTGATCGTCAGTAACCTCGGTTTTTCGGTCCGCTCTGTACCTTGTGTCTGGCCCCGCTGTGCGCGGATTGGCCAGAAGCAGTGAATATGCATGAGTGTTAATGAGCGGGGGGGGGGGGCGGATCCACTGAAGCGAGCGGCAGGGCCCATGCAGCTTTACCAATCACTAGATATCGCTGGAATGACGGCAGCGGTAGGCGGAGCTGTACAGAGCGTACAGCTCTGCCTACCGCTGCCGTCATTCCATCACTATCCAGTGATTGGTAAAGCTGCAAGTGCCCGGCCGCTTGCTCAAGTGGATCCGCCCCCGCTCATTAACACTCATACATATTCACTACTTCTGGCCAATCCGCGCACAGCGGGGCCAGACACAAGGCAGTGTACTCCCTAGGCTCAAACAGGTGGCCGGGCCGCCCAGGTAAGATCAATTACCGCCCGGCTGCTTTCCTGGCTGTTACCACCCACCTGTCAGGGTGCACCGGGCTTGCTTGAAAGAAAAAAAGCAAGCAGCGCTGTTCTGAAGTCAGTCCCTGTATTGCTCCGCTCTGTGCATGAGATCTCGCGCTTCCCGGCGAGCTCATGCCTTCATTGGCTCAGCCTCTTACTGCCGCTGAGCCAATGAAGGGATGAGCTCGCCGGGAAGCGCGAGATCTCATGCACAGAGCGGATCAGTACAGGGACTGGCTTCAGAACAGCGGCTACTTGCTTTTTTTTTTTCAAGCGAGCCCGGTGCACTCTGATAATCGGGCAGGAGGGTGATGACAGCCACGATAGTGCGACTGTGCGAGGCTCAGCCATCAGTCTGCACTCTGCAGAGGCGCGCGATACAGGCTGCCTCTGCGTGCACGGACACTGACTGTCCGTGCAAGCTTGAAAGTATGCGCGGTTTCGTACGGCGGCTGTCAGCTGAACATTAATGTTATTTCATACATACATGCATCACCAGATCATCTTAACATGAAACGCCCCCCTCCCCACCCCCCCACCTATAGTGCAAAAGCTGGTTTAGAGGGGAAAAAAAATCAGGGAAAAATCGAAATTGCAATTTCTGAGAGAAAAATCGCAATTTCGATTCTTCCCTAAAATCGTGCAGCCCTAGTTTATCACACAGAGTAATGCTTCACGCACGCAAACCGCCGTGCGTGGCAGATCGCGTGATAACTCCTGTGACAGCAGTTATCACGCTTTTGTGAATCAAGCCTTTTGTCTTTTAACTCTAATGGCTGAAAGCTGAGGAATTGTGGGTTTTTTTCAAATTTTTTTCTTCTTCCCTGTAAAATGCATATATAATAAAATAATTCCAAGCAAAAGTATGGCCCAAAGAATGCCTAGTTTGTCCCGCAAAAAAATAATATATAGATAATTTCAATGTGATAAGTAGCGATAAACTTATTGTTGAATAGTAGTGATAAACTTACTGGCGAATGATTGGATTGAGCGTGATGTGAAATTTGCTTTGGTTTTGAAGAGTTAAAACCTGTGATGGGGAAGTGGTTAAAGCATATCACAGTGCCCCAGTTTAATAGTTCAAGACTCCAGAAAAAAGTTTTTTGTGGAAGAAGCAGTGTCTCTGAAATGGCTGCCAGGCCTTGTCTGGTTGTGGCACAATATATACTATATATATACTTACTCTATACTTTCTCTGACTTTTACAAATATTGTTTGACCTCCATGGATTGAACAGAAAAGCTTAATGCTAGCCTGTGGTCAGTATATACCGGTTATTTAGATCACATCATGACCAGTCACCGCTGCATCATTCTGCTCTCAGGAAATCTGTGGCATGGACCCTTTCATACAACACATATCTTTCTTAGTTTACACGGCTACATTTTATTGCCTATTTACATACCTAGAATTACAGAGTTATTGTTTACAAAAAAAGAAAGCATATAGAAATGTATTTTTCCAAACAGGAAATGAGCAGATGTTAAGCTGACAGCAAGTTCCATGAAACATGTTGTGGCAAATACATAAACTATAAATGTAGCAGCTGTGTATCTAAAATATTTGTGCTGAAATAATGTTTAAAGAGACATAATATGTAAGCAAATATAGAGGCACAGTTTCACTTGAGGAATATGATTAGTAATTTCTGCATCATGCCAGACTGGATGACTTTTAGCTTGAACAATTTTATACAGGACTGTGAGAAGCAACACTTGGCCTGTAACTAACACAAGGCAACAGAAATATTACAGCAACACTTGGGTCTAATTTACTGAGGCATTTTCAGAGATTCCCAAGCATCTCCACTGGGAATATCATATGTGATTCAGAAAACCTTGACTGGCTGCTATTATATAGTAAAAGTGTGCAACCATTCCCTCGGTCATATTGCAACATGCTTGGGGTTGCTATGAGCTTCATTAATTACACTGGACAACAAAGTTTAAAAAAATAAATAAATAAAATTGTTTCCTTAAAAAAAAAAAAAGGTTGATTATGATAGACCCCTTCAAAAGGAATAATATTAGTATTAGGTAGGAGCTTTGAGAAACACAATGATTTCCATATAGTATATCAATATACGGTATCTTCACATATGTAATATTGAAAATATCATATACTTGACTTGATCATTTCTATGGACATTATGCAATGTCACCTAGGCACACCTGCACTACATAAATAATGGTTTATTATGAGCAATTTGCCTGCGTTAGGAATTAGAACTCTCTGGCCCCTTAAAAACCATAGGCTTTTTCCCCCTTTTCCACAGTGATCACAGGGTCTGAAGCCAATGAAACTGGCTCCTGATCAGTGCACGGAGGTCAGGTGTCGGATTGACGACAGCAGCGGGAGTGCACGGTGATAGGAGTTTAGAATCTGCACACTGGCAGAGATAAGAGGCAGCATATAGGGTATAGATTCCAATAAGCGGTGTCCACAAGAAAGTTCAAATTTAGCCTGAAATTACATGGAGAAAGTGTAAAATGTAACTTTTTGTTAAACTAGTATGTGTTACAAATTCTTTAATGTGATTTTCGTGATCAGCGGCAAATCTTTTAGATATAGCTGAAAGATTCCATTTAAGTGTACCTGAGATGGGCTAATAAAAAGATTTGATACTTGCCTGGGACTTCCTTGAGCATCAAGAGTAGCATTGTGTCCCTCGCCATTAGAGTAGAGATGGCCCGAACGGCTCCCGGTGAATTTCGGTGGTTCGCGTTCGCCCACGAACAAGAACTTTATGGCGGTTCGATTCGCCTCCTATACTACATCATTAGGGTCAACTTTGACCCTCTACATCCGTGTTTTTCAACCAGTGTTCCGCGGCACACTAGTTGCCTGGTGTGCCGTCCTCTTCTCCCCCTCCCGCCCGTCCCCGCGGCCGCCGCTGTTATTACCTTAGCAGCGGCCGCTCTCCCCTCTCCGGCGCATGTGTTTATTCTAGCAGCGTATCTCCGGCTGCTCTGTGTGATGCGGAAGGAGGCAGGGCTCGGTTACCATAGTAACGGCGATATATATTGCCGTTACAGGAAGCCGCTGCCCTGCTTCCTTCCGCATCACACAGAGCAGCCGGAGATACGCTGCTAGAATAAACACATGCGCCGGAGAGGGGAGAGCGGCAGCTGTTAAGGTAATAACAGCGGCGGCCGCGGGGACGGGCAGGAGGGCACTATACTGGCTATACTGGGGCACTATTCTGGGGCACTATACTAGCTATACTGGAGCACTATTCTGGCTATACTGGGGCACTATACTAGCTATACTGGGGCACTATACTGGGGCACTATACTGGCTATACTGGGGCACTATACTGGCTATACTGGGGGGCTATACTGGGGCACTATACTAGCTATACTGGGGGGCTATACTGGGGCACTATGCTGGCTATACTGGGGCACTATACTGGCTATACTGGGGCACTACTGGCTATACTGGGGCACTATACTGGCTATACTGGGGCACTATTCTGGCTATACTGGGGCACTATTCTGGCTATACTGGGGCACTATACTGGGGCACTATACTGGCTATACTGGGGCACTATACTAGCTATACTGGGGGGCTATACTGGGGCACTATACTAGCTATACTGGGGGGGCTATACTGGGGCACTATACTAGGGCACTATGCTGGCTATACTGGGGCACTATACTGGCTATACTGGGGCACTATACTGGCTATACTGGGGTACTATACTGGCTATACTGGGGCACTATACTAGCTATACTGGGGCACTATTCTGGCTATACTGGGGCATTATACTGGCTATACTGGGGCACTATACTGGCTATAATGGGGCACTATACTAGCTATACTGGGGGGCTATACTGTGGCACTATACTGGGGCACTATACTAGCTATACTGGGGGGCTATACTGGGGCACTATGCTGGCTATACTGGGGCACTATACTAGCTATACTGGGGCACAATTCTGGCTATACTGGGGCACTATACTGGCTATACTGGGGCACTATACGGGGGCACTATACTAGCTACACTGAGGCAACTAGACTCCCTACACTGGGGCAACTATGCTAGCTATGCAGCCGCACCCCAGCCCCCCCCCTAGCCTGCTGCGCACGGCACTGTCCACTAGGTCGCGCAAACAACCGGGGGTCGCGCAAACAACTGGGGGCCGCATACCCGAACCCCCCGCCCCCCCCCCCCCCCCCCCCCGCACCGTTCCCTGGAGAAAAATTTGGTCAGTGTTCCCCGGGCTGGAAAAGGTTGGGAACCACTGCTCTACATCACAGTCAGCAGACACATTGTAACCAACCAGGCTACATTCCCTCCTGGAGCCACTCCCCCCCTTATAAAAGGCAGGCAGCGTCAGGCATTGGACTCACTTGTGTGCCTGCATTAATTAGAGAAGGGAAAGCTGCTGCAAACTCTCATAGGGAAAGCTTAGTTAGGCTCTTGTAGGCTTCTTAGCTTGCTCCTTGCTGATTCTTATTGCTAAAAAAGCACCCCTCAACAGATCTTTTGAGAGCTAATCTTTTTTTGTGTGTGTGTGTCCCACTGACACTTGTGTTGCATAGACAGCCTTGGTAATTCCTACTGTGTGTGCCACTGCCAGGCCCTGCAAATTCAGTGACTACCTGTGTGTATGACAGGCAGGGCCGGCCCTAGACTTTTTGCCGCCTGAGGCAAAATTTAAAACATTTCAGTGCACCCACCTACCTATGTGAGTGCACGCAGTGTCACTGTGCCTTTCCGGTACCCGTCTGTGTGTGACAGGGGGAGGGGGGGGGGCACACCCAAGATAATAAGGTCATTGCTTCATTGTGGACAGACCAAATTTGATCAGCTGGACAGTCACTGTTGTTCTGTCATTGAGCAACCACAGCCCGGCGACCACATGGGTTTGAAAACCGCCACGGCCTGCACTCTCGCCATGGTGCGCACCAGTCCAGCACGGCCGTCACTACACAAAACAGTTTTTTGCGGTGCGTTACACGGTGAGTTTGGTGTGTCAGTGTGAAGCAGTGCTCTAATTACACTCCCTGATTGATGTATACACATGCAAGATGTTTTAAAGCACTTTAGGCCTGCAATTTAGCATTCAATGTGATTTCTGCCCTTAAAACACTGCTTTGCGCCAAATACAGATTTTTCCTGGGGACTTTTGGCGTCTATCCCCCTCCTCCATGCAAAAACTCAGATGTTAGACCCCTTGAAACATCTTTTCCATCACTTTTGTGGCCAGCATAAATGTTTCTAGTTTTCAAAGTTCGCCTCCCCATTGAAGTCTATTGCGGTTCGCGGAAGTTCGCACGAACCGAACTTTTGCGGAAGTTTGCGAACCGAAAATCGGAGGTTCGGGCCATCTCTAACTGCCAAGTGCCTCCATTCTCCTGGTATTGGTCCCAGTAACCAGGCTCAGTTGCACCTTCTGTGCATGCGTGACTCCCCCGCGCATGTGCACAAGAGCTGACTGGCGCGACAGAGCCTGGTTACCTGGACCGATATCGGGAGAACGGAGGCACTTGGGAGGACGGCGAGGGACGCATCGCTGCTCATGGTGTTCGAGGAAGCCCTGGGTAAGTATCAAATCTTTTTATTAGCCCATCTCAGGTACACTTTAAGCAGAAAAGTTTTGTTTTACATTACAATGTAAAACATCTGTGATTTGGAATTTACCGAGTTTGAATTACAAAATTTTCAGTTTCTCAATAACCTTACCTGATGCAACAATTTCAAAGTTAGTTCTGCATCTATCTCTATGATCTTATATTACCCAGGAAAGTGTTGCAAATATTAACCACTGAATAGCAGGCACTTTTTAATCAGACCCTCAAGTGGTGCCATAAGTCACAACAAGTCATTGAGTTGCATAAAACACACAAACACGTACTGTCATTCCGTTACTATGGTGTATCCTGTACATCATTAGCAATATAGTATGGCTAGGCTAAATGTTAAAAACAAATATGGTTACACATTCAGTTTGTTCCCACATTCTAAGTGAATTTTAGGCACAAAAATGTTTTTTTTTCAAATATTTGATATATACTAGGTAAAATGATTCTCCCAGGTGTTGCTAAACTTAATGGCAGCATGCTTCCACTCTGCACAAATGCAAGTAATTATCACAGTAATCCCAGGAAACAATTTGAAGCTAACCCTGAAATTATATGTTATCTGCTGTTTTCAGTCTGTGCAGCAAGAAGATTGTCTCCCCACCTGAAAACCGAAAGGTTTCAATATGTGTATAGCTTCCATTCGGTTTCAGTTCAAACTCAATATTTCCGTGTACAGGTTTGTTTACTGACTCCTATACAAATGATTTCAGAACTACTACAGTATATGCCTAAGGTAAGATGTACACTTAAAGTGTATTTAAGCTGAGGCTTGGGTACAAAATCACATACAGTGGGTTGCAAAAGTATTCGGTCACCTTGAAGTTTTCCACATTTTGTCATATTACTGCCACAAACATGAATCAATTTTATTGGAATTCCACATGAAAGACCAACACAAAGTGGTGTACACATGAGAAGTGGAACGAAAATCATACAGGATTCCAAACATTTTTTTACAAATAAATAACTGCAAAGTGGTGTGTGCATAATTATTCGGCCCCCTTTGATCTGAGTGAAATCAGTTGCCTATAAACATTGCCTGATGAGTGCTAATGACTAAATAGAGTGCACCTGTGTGTAATCTAATGTCAGTACAAATACAGCTGCTCTGTGACGGCCTCAGAGGTTGTCTAAGAGAATATTGGGAGCAACAACACCGTGAAGTCCAAAGAACACACAAGACAGGTCAGGGATCAAGTTATTGAGAAATTTAAAGCAGGCTTAGGCTACAAAAAGATTTCCAAAGCCTTGAACATCCCACGGAGCACTGTTCAAGCGATCATTCAGAAAAGGAAGGAGTATGGCACAACTGTAAACCTACCAAGACAAGGCCATCCACCTAAACTCACAGGCCGAACAAGGAGAGCGCTGATCAGAAATGCAGTCAAGAGGCCCATGGTTACTCTGGACGAGCTGCAGAGATCTACAGCTCAGGTGGGAGACTCTGTTCCTAGGACAACTATTAGTCATGCACTGTACAAAGTTGGCCTTTATGCAAGAATAAAGGCATTGTTAACAGAAAGCATAAGAAGTCCCGTTTGCAGTTTGCCACAAGCCATGTGGGGTACACAGCAATCATGTGGAAGAAGGTGCTTTGGTCAGATGAGACCAAAATGCAAAACGCTATGTGTGGCGGAAACTAACACTGCACATCACTCTGAACACACCATCCACACTGTCAAATATGGTGGTGGCAGCATCATGCTCGGGGGGTGCATCTCTTCAGCAGAGACAGGGAAGCTGGTCAGAGTTGATGGGAAGATGAATGGAGCCAAATACAGGGCAAACTTGGAAGAAAACCTCTTGGAGACTGCAAAAGACTTGAGACTGGGGTGGAGGTTCACCTTCCAGCAGGACAATGACCCTAAACATAAAGCCAGGGCAACAATGGAATGGTTTAAAACAAAACATATCTATGTGTTAGAATGGCCCAGTCAAAGTCCAGATCTAAATCCAATCGAGAATATGTGGCAAGATCTGAAAACTGCTCTTCACAAACGCTGTCCATCTAATCTGACTGAGCTGGAGCTGTTTTACAAAGAAGAATGGGCAAGGATTTCAGTCTCTAGATGTGCAAAGCTGGTAGAGACATACCCTAAAAGACTGGCAGCTGTAATTGCAGCAAAAGGTGGTTCTACAAAGTATTGACTCAGGGGGCCGAACAATTACGCACACCCTACTTTGCAGTTATTTATTTGTAAAAAATGTTTGGAATGATGTATGATTTTCGATCCACTTCTCACATGTACACCAGTTTTTATTGGTCTTTCACATGGAATTCCAATAAAAATGATGCATGTTTGTGGCAGTAATGTGACAAAATGTGGAAAACTTCACGGGGGCCAAATACTTTTGCAACCCACTGTACTTACCTAAGAAGAGAGAAGCCTCTGGATCCAAATGAGGCTTCCCATGGTGTCATCCGGTCACCCGTTGCCGCACACGAACCCTTCAAAGATTAAAGCATGAGCTGTACTGTGTCTGTGCAGAGAGGCGGAGCTGTTCATGCACGAGCGAGCGGCTCTGTGTTACTGCACAGGCGTGGCTGCAGCACAAACAGGAAGGAGCGTGACTTAGATCAGCTGGAGAATCCATGAGTGGCTCTGGTGCCGTCGCTACAAAGAGCCCCTATGGGGTATTGGAACGCATGACTATTATCCTCTAATACCAGCTGCAGCTGGTAATCTAACATGGGCGCATATGGCTGCTAGCAATTTTCTGGGACCCGGAAAGCACCCAAATTCACTGCTTTGTCAGCATATAGCTAGTACTGATGGGTGTAGTTTTATTATTCCTCTGATTGGGATTTATGTTTCCCTTTTAAAAAAAACCTTTAATCCTACAATGTGAAATCTACTTCATGAACAAATAAATAGTTCTCTACACAACAACTAAATACAATGCATGAATTGTAACAAACTTCATGAGAGAATCACTTGCAGTGTGAACAAAATCTTTAGTTCAGAAGCAGTCGTTTGTAGATCACACACAATGACAATTTTTTGAGTTGGTATTAATGGCGTACTGGAACTACGTACAATCATTGAAAATGTTGCATTTAGTGACAAAACTTTAACAACACTCACATCATGTCTCTCCTATGTGATGGTTCTTGTCACCTTCTACATTTAGAGCAGAACAGAATACATTGTGGTATGGATTCCTCCTCAGGGGCAAACCCAGGATTTCAAGGGGGGGGGGGGGTTGTTACTAAAAGGTCTCCCTCAGCCACGCACAATACGGTATAATAAAATAGTAGGACATCATGCTGGGTACACATAATGCAATTTCCCATCTGACTGACAGGATCTGACAATTATTCCCTAAATGTCCGATCTGCTCCCGATGGACCACGGGAGCGATCAGGAGCGGTTTGGATACAGATAATAATGAGGACAGCCGACATTGGGCTGTGCTCATACCTGACTCTGTTAAGTTCCCCATGCTCTGTACACACGCTGCTGCTCCATGCTCTGTACACACGCTGCTGCTCCATGCTCTGTACACACACTGCTGCTCCATGCTCGGTACACACACTGCTGCTCCATGCTCTGTACACACGCTCCTGCTTCATGCTCTGTACATGCACTGCTGCTCCATGCTCTGTACACACACTGCTGCTCCATGCTCGGTACACACACTGCTGCTCCATGCTCAGTACACACACTGCTGCTCCATGCTCTGTACACACGCTGCTGCTCCATGCTCTGTACATGCACTGCTGCTCCATGCTCTGTACACACACTGCTGCTCCATGCTCAGTACACACACTGCTGCTCCATGCTCAGTACACACACTGCTGCTCCATGCTCAGTACACACACTGCTGCTCCATGCTCTGTACACATGCTGCTGCTCCATGCTCTGTACATGCACTGCTGCTCCATGCTCTGTACACACACTGCTGCTCCATGCTCTAACAGCATAAGCTTTTAATAATATTTTCCATTTAATAATTTACTAAAATACTGTGAAGATTTTAACAAAAAACAAAAACTGTATTCTCCTTTCCAAAGCTCTCATAAGCAAAGAGACATCAAGCAAAGTTCATACAAAATTATTTCAAATAAAAATAAAGCTCAATATAGTCTGAAGTATTGACAGGTACGGCTCAAGTAATTTGGGCAAGGGGATTTCCAAGCGTTTTATAGACGCCAATGCAAAAAATTGGTAGTTGGATGCCCGATACGGATAGAAGCGGATTGGCTAAAACACAGGAATAGAGATTGCTGAGAATGGGGGCCGGGTTAGTCTGTAGTAAGATATTGGTAAATTACCAATATTTTTACTAGTGCCATCACCCGGCTTGAGCCGTGGCAGCACTACACGTACTCTGACAGGTGCACTGTTCCTCTTTTTACCAAACACAAATTGTGTTAGCTTTGTCCTGTTTTTGAATTAATTTTAAAACTCAGTGGGAGTTTCTGAAACTTCTCATTGAGATTACTGCCAGGTACATTGTGCTGAAGCTTAATTACAAGGCTTGTGTGTTATCCTGGGGGCACATAGGGGAGTTTACAACAGTATGAGTGGTGGTAATTCTCCCTACTAGTGAAAGGTGGCAGCACGGATGCCAAACAGAGACAAAGTTGAAGACTGTGTGACCTGCAATCAACTCAAGCTGAAACTTACACCCAACATGTCTATTCACTAAAAAATTGTAAAATGTACATGCGCAGACCCAAACTACATAGGGCTCTATTCATAAAACATTCATAAAAAATCTTCCAGGGAAAACACTGCATCAGTATTTTAGACTTCTGTGTGCTAATTCATAAAAAAAGTTTACACTTGCAATAAAAGGTCGGGGAATTCCCGCACTAAACTGGAGTTGCTGGCTGAGTTGTTACATTTGCTGTCTGAGTTGATACATTTTCTCTGTGCAGAGACAGAGTTACTATAAAGGAGGCAGCCCCAGCATCCCTTTAGATGTGCATTTTTTTTAAATTACCTCTCCTTGCCCTGAATCTTCTCTGAATTTGTCTATTAGTCTTTCTAAACAATCTATTTAATTGCCGCAGCTTAGAAGAACTTCAATAAATGTTACACATGCAGGCTTTCTGAAGTGAAATTTATCTGAAAACAGGTACCCAAGGGTTTAAAAAACACAGCCTTGGTATTCCGTGATGCCTTGTTTGCTCAGCTCTCACTGCTGCTGACTGGGAGGTCTGTCTCTCCATTAGCTTGCCTGTTATCTGCTGGCTTATCGCATTATCTAAACAGTCGGTATTCTCCGTTCCCATTCCGCTTGCTCTAATCTTTATGAATTGACATGTAGTGACATGTGTTGTGATAATCACTGCACAAGGTGGTAATTTCCCGCACTGCTCAGTAATTGTAGCTTTTCATGCGGAAACAGCTTTTATAAATGGACACTTTGCTAAATGGTCAGTACAGTCAGCTGTTTTGAGCATTACCGCACGCGGGAATGCTTTATGGATAGAGGCCATAGTGTGTAACGTGCGTTATACACAACAGTTTGTGTAACACTCTACAAGCCTGTCCAATTAGAAAACCAAATGTTTTGGTCCAGAGAAAGGCAACCAACACCTCCAGTATAAACGAAGATGTTTTTTTCCCTGTAAGTGAGACTAAGAATAAAATCTTGGTTTATACTTGAGTCATCTATTTCCCCATGCAGCTCCCGACGCCATTTCCCCACTTGTCCCATCCGCTGACACAAGTCCAGCTGTAGATAACAGAAGAACAGCTTAAAAGCCTGACAGGCACAATCTAGCATCACCAGCTATTGACAGCTCCTCTTCACCCTCTCCAAACTCTCATACAATCATTGTGGCTGCCCCCACCCCTTATGCAGAGCAACACAGCAGGAAAGCATATCAATACACATAGTATCTCTCCCAGTGGTCACTGACCTGGCTCTCTCCCATCCACCTTTGGTGCTTTTAGTGACATTATCGAAGGAGATGGACAGGAGGCAGTTGGGTCAGAGGCTGCTGAGTGCTGAGACAGATATTTTCCATATTCAGTGCTTGACTGTCGCATGCAACTGCTAAAGCTGGGGCGAGAGGAGGAATATGGAGGCTGCCTTTGCAGCAGTTTTCTTGTATAACCCACCAAATGTCTAGCTGCCATTCTGTTCTTTTGGTTTCAGTAGTTTGAGTCACACTACCATTTTTTAATGACAGGCAGCAATGGCATCTTCCATATTGTCCAAGAAAGATCCCTAAAAAAATTAAACTACAATGAAATGAGCCCAAACCTTATAACCCTGCATATAATGGAATTTTGAATAAGTTCAAAAAAGTAGACCCTTCACTTTCAAATTACCATCTAATTTTCCAGCGGTTCTGGAGGTGTGTTTAGCTTCTAAGGGTACAATGGTTAATTTGCATATATTCAGCAGTGGTGCCTGGGAGACATCTCGAGCTCACTCCAACCTGAATTATCGCAAATTCTTTCTGTTTTAGGAAAGCAAATTTTTGTTTTTCTTAACATCTTAGTAAGGGGGCTTTTAGGACCATTGTAGTCCCTTACACACTCCAATGAGTTCTGGGTCACCATGAGCTTGCTGGTTAGTTTGTACCTCTCGGTTTACAAGCCCTACTCCATAGAGCCAAATTAATCCATGCCATGCACTGATGAGGATCAAACAATCCGAAACAGTCTGTATGCATGTTGGATTATTATGGCTCTGTACAATTTAACAAGCTGACACATCATTGCATTCCAGCGGTTCTAGAGGTGTGTTTAGCTTCTAAGGGTACAATGGTTAATTTGCATATATTCAGCAGTGGTGCTCTGGGAGACATCTCGAGCTCACTCCAACCTGAATTATCGCAAATTCTTTCTGTTTTAGGAAAGCAAACTTTTGTTTTTCTTAACATCTTAGTAAGGGGGCTTTTAGGACCATTGTAGTCCCTTACACACCCCAATGAGTTCTGGGTCACCATGAGCTTGCTGATTAGTCTGTGCCTCTCGGATTTACAAGCCCTACTCCATAGAGCCAAATTAATCCATGCCATGCACTGATGAGGATCAAACAATCCGAAACAGTCTGTATGCATGTTGGATTATTTTGGCTCTGTACATATTAACAAGCTGACACATCATTGCATTTCAGCGGTTCTGGAGGTGTGTTTAGCTTCTAAGGGTACAATGGTTAATTTGCATATATTCAGCAGTGGTGCCTGGGAGACATCTCGAGCTCACTCCAACCTGAATTATCGCAAATTCTTTCTGTTTTAGGAAAGCAAACTTTTGTTTTAATTTTCCAGTAAGACTCCTCTGTGACCATTTTAACCATAATCAACTCCCAGACCCAAATTGTCCTGAGACATTCATGTCAAACTCTGGCCCACAGGTCCATCAAATTTGGCCTGGAAGCCAAATGGTATGGGGGAAGCACTAGACACCAGAGAACTGTATAAGGGAGGTAGGAGGGCACTAGACACCACAGAACTGTATAGGGGAGGTAGGGAGGACCACAAACCACCAGGGAACTGTATGGGGAGGGAGGACCACTAAGGACCAGGGAACGGAAAAGGGGAGGGAGGACCACTAAACACAAGGGAACTGTATAGGGGTGGGAGGACCACTAGACACCAGGGAACTGTGTAGGGGAGGGAGGACCAATAGACACCAGAGAACTGTATAAGGGAGGTAGGGGGCCACTAGACACCCTGGAACTGTATAGGGGCGGGAGGACCACTAGACACCAGGGAACTGTATAGGGGAGGTAGGGAGAACCACAAACCACCAGGGAACTGTATGGGGAGGGAGGACCACTAAACACCAGGGAACTGTATAGGGGCGGGCGGACCACTAGACACCAGGGAACTGTATAAAGGAGGGAGGACCACTAGACACCAGGGAACTGTATAGGGGAGGGAGAAGCAATAGACACCAGAGAACTGTATAAGGAGGGAGAAGGCATTAGACACCAGGAAACTTTATAAGGGAGGGAGGGGGCCTCTAGACATAGAGGTTGGCATGTGACTTGGTCCCAGTGTTCAGTTTTTGTCCTACTTCATATTTGAGTTTGACACCTCTATCTACCTTGAGATAATAAGAACGGTGAATTACGTACTTTGCAATACAAGTTTATAAATATCACTTCTGATAATAATTCAATTAATTAATTTTGAAGAGAATTGTGAAGGGTTATAATCTCACTAGAGTCTATGATCCATTTGAAAAGTTGTTTTCTCACTTCCTGTCCCAATTATAAGATCACAAAAAACAAAACAAAAAGAAAATAAGGCAGGATTCAATGGGGACAAAGACAACACTAAAATACTTTTTCACAATGTGGGAAAAAATGTCTACGTAGCATGCATATTGTTGTCTGAACTCCACTGAGCTCTCCACACTGCCTTCCAATGAAAAAAACTGTCAGGGGTTTTATAAAATTCCAAGCCTAAAATGTTTTAACTGGAGTTCACTGTAACACTGGTTAATGCGAAGTATGGCATTTCTCCAAAAGAAAGAAATCTTATGCTGGGAATACACGTTTCGTTTTTGCCTTCGTTTTAGCCTTCGATTCGTTCGGTAAACGAATCGAGTGTTGAAAACGTATGTGAAAATAGTCATAATCTCATTATAGTTTCGATTAATAGACCCCAAAAACGAACGACTAGTGATCGAACATGTTTGATATTATCTCTCTTTATCCATCTAATCGAACCATTGGTAGGCTTGATGGCTGTTCAGATCGATTATATATTTGTTTATGCCGTCCGTCCCTGTACTACGTTTCGTTTCTTTGCAGCCTCCGATCATTGGAAAAACGAAACCATCAGAATCGAAAAAAAGAACGAAACCGTGGGTGGTGATATTAACCGTACGATCGATTATTTCGGGATCGAGAAGGACAAAAGGCACAATCGAAACGAAGGTTTAAACGAAGGCAAAAACGAAACGTGTATTCCCAGCATTACAGTAAAAAAGTTCATTCCTATAAGCAAGATCCTTGACACTGTAAACACCTCTAACAAACATTATCCTTTGAAGAGAATGTTTATCTAGATTCCTGTACCATTTTGTGCATATTTTATAGATCAGCACTGATCTCTGTTATTTAATCAGTTCTTTACCTATATGCACTTACATTCTTAATCCTCAGGTACTGCACCTGGACATGGCAAAGCAGACACAGGTGGACACTGGACACAGACACCTGCAATTATATTAGGTAGGAAATATATATATATATATATATATATATATATACAGTATGTATATATATATATATATATATATATATATATATATATATATATATATATATAGTGTGTGTATATATATATATATATATATATATACACACACACACACATATATATATATATATATATATATATATATATATATACTAATTCTGGCCAGCTAAAATGCAAAGTGACGGTGCTACTGTGGCCAATGTGAGTCCCGCTCCTCTCCTTGCCCCCTTGACGGCTCTGGCTCCTCCCCTTGCCCCGTCGTATAACCTCAGGCACCTGGTCCAGTACCCCTACCCCCCATCTCCTCACACACTCACCGAGTTATCGTCACTGCAGGGAAGCACTTGGAGGAGCAGGCAGGATTGCTTCCGCCACCACTTTCACAACTCTGCAGAGTCCATGTTTAGGAACTGAATAGGTGACACAGTTTTCCGGGCCCATCCACGGCTGCACACACATACGTCCAGTACACCTTTGCTTTTCTCACATGCTGCCCAGAATCCCAGCTTCTCACTGTACTTCCGTGCAGTTACAATGACTCGTTGCAAGGGGAAGTGGGGCAAGGGGAAGATACAGGGTGGGTAAGAAGATACAGGGTCGGTGGGGATACTGGACCTGCTGCCAGTGGTGAGAGGAGGGGGCAGGGGGAGCAGCCAGAGCCACTGCACTATTTATTTATCACAGTAGCACACTTACTTCGCATTTTGGCCGTCCAGAACCCAAACTGGCCGGACTTCAGGTTCTGGCCTTAACATATATAGCAAAAAAAGGAAAGGGGGGAGGGGGTATAAAGTATGAGTCTATTACATTATTTTTTCATACAGTCAGTGTTTGTTTAAATTTCTTCAAAAGCATACACTAAAATACATTTATTTAATCAAAATAAGAACATTTCTGAATCAACTATATCCTAAACTGTAATGCCTGATACACACAATGCAACTTGCCAGCAGACTGACCGATTGAATTGATAATTTCCAACATGTCAGATCTTCTCCCGGTGGATATTGGGATCGATACTCAGATCATTTCTGCACAAAATCAATTCTGTTAACAATCTGAAGCAGATCTGACATGTTGAAAATTATGAATTTGATCTATCGATCTGACAGGAAGTTGCATCGTGTGTAACAGCCTTAATCTCTTGAGGACCACAGGCTTACACCCCCCTAGCGACCAGGCCATTTTTTTTACAATTCAGCACTCTGCTGCTTTAACAGTTAATTGTTCAGCCATACAGCCAAATGAATCTTACCTCCTTTTCTTCCGCCAGAGCTTTCTGTTGGTGGGATTTGATTGTTGCTGCAATGTTTTTTTTATTATTAATAAATAACCTATTTTTCTTTAATTCCCTCACTCCCCTGAAATCCACCATTACGATCACCTGTCATAGGCATCAGCCTATGAGAGGGATCAGATTGCGTGCCACTCCTAAGACAGCTGAGTGACAGCTGGGTGACAGAGCTATAGTAATAATCCGAACATTTGCATAGCACTTTTCTCCTGTCAGACTCAAAGCGCTAAAGAGCTGCAGCCACAGGGACACGGTCAAGAGGCCATCCTGCAGTGTTAGGAAGTCTTGCCTTGAACTCCTTACTGAATAGGTACTGACCCTAGCCAGGATTCGAACCCTGGTCTCCCATGTCAAAGGCAGTGCCCTTAACCAGTACACTATCCAGCCACTGTGCCCTGTACAGCGCTGCGCTAGATCTCATCGATGTACAAATCAAAATATCTGTTGTTTCTTTTTCTAACAGCCTGCCAACTCCGATCACAGGTGGCAGGCTGTTCATAGATGGCCGCTGACGTCGCTGCAGGGAACGTGCATGCATGCGCACACGCATTCCCTGCTAATCTACATTTCCCGGACCTGACGCAAATTGGCGTTAGTTGATCTTGGCGGCGCCATCCTCACACCACCCATCAGCGTTAGGAGGTCGGGAGGGGGTTAAAGCTCACCTTTCACTACCAGATGGGATTTAGATCAGGTAAATGGTTACACCGTGCACCACTCGATTTTCCATCAAATATCATCATAAGTGTGCAGTGATTTCAAGTAAGCATTAGAAATAAAAATTAAATCGAAGAATGTACATAAAATAAAATCAATTTAGTAAACAGCAAATCTTAGATCCACAGGACCTGACATTTGCGTGAGCTGCATAATCGTCACAATTAAGTAACTCTAAGCAACCTTTCAATAACAGAACACTACAGCCTCTGGCAAGCTGTCACTCAAAGAATGTAGCTGTTAAGAAAAACCATATCAGCCACACTAAAATATAAACTGCCGGTGTTCAAGGCACCCTGAGCAGAATGCGTTGCTTTGCATTAAAACATACCCATTAATACTTGGTAATAATCTCTCACTTACTGGCCCATTTTTTAAAGCTTTCTCCCCCCGGTCCAGCCAGTGTAAATTGCATTGGGCCGGCGACTCTCAACAAAGTCACGCTGTGACCCTGGAAGCTCCTCTCGTGCAGTGAGCACAATGACGTACTGCTCGTGCACACATAGGCTGAGAGGAGGAGGATGGGAGAATAAAAGGAAGACAGGGCATGCGCAGACCGCATGGTCCAACTTCCGCTTCTGGGGTCACAGCGTGACTTTGCTGAGAGTCACCAGCCCAATGGATTCGTGGGTATGCTTAAATGCATACCCATGCACTCTAGTCGGGGTCCCCTTAAAGAGACTCTGTAACAAAATGTTAAGCCTTATTTCTTCTGTCCTATAAGTTCCTATTACTGTTCTAGTGTGGCCTGTCTTACTGCAGCCTTTCCTACTTGCACTGTCTCTGTAATAAATCTTATCTCCTTTCTTCTGTCGTGTCTGTCGGGCTGAGGCTGGAATGTGTGGAATGTGCAGCACTGCTTGTCATTGGCAGAAGCTTTACACCCCCCCTCCAAGCTCTGTATGAGTCACACAGTAAGCTAGTTCTCAGCCTATGATACTGTGGTTAGAAGCCAGTCTTTTGTTTGTAAACACTGCCTAAAACTGTTCATTACAAACCAGGATTGCAGCAGGGAGTGGCAAAAACAGCACAGAGGGGTACAGGAGAAAATAAGGAATAGAATGGTATGCTTTTTATTGTAAGAATATTAGAGTACAGATTCTCTTTAAGGTGAGTACACACACACACACACGTAAATATGTGTTGCCCTAGAGGTTGTAACACGATCGCTAGGTACAAGTTTTGGACATTAAATATACACATTGCTTGCCACATTGTCAGACTTGAATGTGCTGAAGAAGAGACTGTTCTACTGTGTCTTGAAATGTTGGCGTATGTTAAATAAAGTTCGTAATTTATTAAGGTAGTGCCAGCCACACTGCATTTTGTTTATGGATTTTAGAAAGGGTGTTGTCAACCACCCAGAGGCTGGGTTTGAGAATTGCAATATTACATTAATGGCCTATTTCAAAGGTTTGCAGGATGGACATTGATTATTGACCACCACAGAGAAGGCAAAGCAGAGAGCTTCCTCCTGCACAGCCATTGTTTTCTTTCCCAACAATAAGAGCAGGAGTAACTAGGTACTTCTTTTAAAGGAATACTATCGATTCACATATTTCTTTCAATTGACACAGGAATTGTTTGGGACGTGCTGCTAAGTACTGGTGTATACATTTTAGTAGCAACTTCTTTGTTTACTGTTAGCAAAATACTTTCAAACTTTACTGATGCCAAAACTGACGCTGACTGAGCCATGAGGAGAGGGGAAATTCCCCTCACACTTGATCAATTAACTCTATGTGTAGCTCTGTGTGTGACAGAGACAGGACACAGGAGCTGCAGCTGTTGGGAGCTCTGTTTCTGACTGAGGTGTCTGAAGAGAGCAGAGGAAATGTAACTAATTGTCACAACATTTCATACTGTTTTTGCTTTCAGAGTTTGATATGTTTGATATTTGCTTTCTGTAGTCTGATATGCAACTCTGGCTGTGCATTGAAGCAGACACCCCTGCAATTGATTTGTCCCAATATAGCTAAATCCTACCCTCAATAAATTACAGTTTTTGCCTCTGATATTTAACATGAAAAGTAGGAAAATGTTTACACAGCTACTTAGACATTATTTGCACACTGTCATTTTAGAACACTTGGGTATCGATAGTATTCCTTTAATTTAAAACACATTTTTCTGTGTGTGTGTGTGTTTCTTGGGGGGGGGGGGATTGCTCCAGTACACTGGCTGGTCACTTGCTAGAGCTTGGTAAGGGAAGTGCACTTGCGGCCACCACATCTGTGGCCACACACAAATGCTGCATTTTGCCTTTTTTTATGTCAGGTAACTGCACCACGTGTCAAGCACTGAAACGTGGGATTACAATTGCTGCCATTCTGCTGCATTAAATTGCAGCTGTAAGGCATTTGGTCATGCTCACAGTTAAGCTTCCCATGTGAAAGATAACCAATAACCTGTCGTGCTTAGTGTGCATTGGGTCAAGGTATAGGAAGAAAAGGATATACTTACAAACACTAGTTGCCCCAATTAGTAACCGCTGTAAGCGCATGTGGGTGAAAACCTATCCCCACTTGTCTCCATGGTAATGCAAATGTACTACTACTCTCCAAAAAACATATCCACGAATCTATAATTACCTGTATCCCATGTGAAAAAGGCATCCATACAACACTAGGTAGAATAGATGTTTCTATTTCCAAACATAAGGTAAAATTCACTTTACATGCGCTCAAGTCAATGGCTCTGTGTAAATGTTTAAATGGCCTTAGAAAACCTGACCACATTTTCAGTTTAACAGATTAACAATACCTTGTGCCAAATGCAATGCATCTATAAAATGAATACAGGTCATTCCTCTGCCTTCCAGAATAAAATGCTTGTAAACTCTTACAGGGTCAGCCCCTCAGGCTTGGAATCATATTAGCACACTTACAGTTCCACAATCCCTTTTTCACAAAATATACAAGATGACAGCCAGAACAAAACTTGCCAATAAATTTAGATTAGGTTATAATCACCTGGCTTCTGTCTACTTTTCTTCCTTTATACTAAACTTCAAAGATCACGTTCCAGTAGCTAAGTAGAACTGCAATCAATTTAATCTAAGAAGTGTCTACTGCTGGCATCAATTATATGGTCTGCAAAGGTCAGGTGATCACCACAAAGGCAAATTTGTGTCAATGAAAGCCTTTTGGCTCTGTTACAGGTTGAAAACCAAAGTGTTATATTACATTTTATGCTGCAAGAAAAAGACACAAGTAAGAACTGTAGTTGCATTTATTGGGCTTGATTCACAAAGTGGTGCTAACTGTTAGCACGCCTGTGAAAACCCCATTAGCATGTCTAAACCAGCTTTTCGCGCGCAAAACTTTATGCGCGTAAAACTTTACGCGCGCACTGCACAGAGCGCTCCGCGCGAAGTGCCCATTAAAGCCTATAGGACTTAGCTAAAATTTTGCGCTCAAAACTTTGCGCGCCATCTGATTGAGAAATCCGGTGCTAACCTACTTAGCAACCTGGTTAGCACGTCTAAAGACTTTAGACGTGCTAAGTAGGTTAGCACCGTTTTGTGAATCAAGCCCATAGAATATTCGTGCTTTCTTGTTTTAAGTCAGGGCTTATTTAGACGAACACTACACACAGACTATACACTTGCTTATCTGTCCATCTGCCAAACAAGTGCCACCTGCCTCTGGACAACAAACAAACAAGTGCAAAAATGAATAGCAAAGAATGGGCTTGATTCATTATTAGTAATGTGCTGAAACAGTGCAAATTACCACTTCTCATGCAAGCTAATAAATTAGCGCGACTTAATGATGCCTCAGGGCAAGCTGCGCGCACTAGTGGCAGCATAGTGTACGTTACTTAGCACATAAGATCTGTTCAATTGCCGCACGGTAGTGACGTATCGCTACCGCGATACTTCACTAGCATGGCTGACGTTAATTAATTTGTAGCCGCCGTGCTAGTGAAGTATCGGGGTAGCAATATGTCACTAAGGCACGGCAATTGAAAGGCTCTGCCGTTGCTAAGTAACTAATAATGAATCAAGCCCCATGTCTCAAGCAGGGGTCACACCTAATAGAATCGCATGCGGTTTTTCCGGATGCTGAATCACACCAGATGTGAAAGCCCATGTTAATCAATAGGCTAGTTCACATTTAGGTTCCTACAGGGGAAAAAAAAAAGAACTTGCTACCTGCGCTACTTTTTCGCACACCGCGTGTGATTCCTATTGGCAACTGTCAGTAGCTGACTATCCGCTGATTTGCAGGTAAAAAGTGCATTAAAAAAGAAAAATTATCAGCTGAAATAACTGAGAACAGAAGTTGATTAGCAACCCAAAGCATTGCACTGCATCAAACAGTGCAAGGCTATGGTTTCATCGTTTTTAACAGATTTCCTGCTGGAATCTACTGAAAATCTCTGTGCTGTGTGTGCTCTCAGAGAGGAATTGATTGTTCTGCCATATCTGGCAGCAATCTATAAGTGTCCAGATATTCTGAAACCCCCCAATAACGAAATAAAAACACGCTAAAAAATCCTACTGATTGAGGGTAAACTGACATATTATTGTAACGATTGGTGTCAGCACGCAGAGAGAATCCGATTATTGGTGATCTGCAGTATCACCAAGAATGCAGATATATACCTGATTATTGATGATCTGCAGAATCACCGATAATACAGATATATTGCTAACCTCTGGACACCTATATAGTGTGAGTGTTTGGTGCAACAGTAATAACTTTTAACCTCCTTGCCGGTTATCCCGAGCTCAGCTCGGGGTAACCTGCCGCGGAGGATTCCTCAGGCCCTGCTGGGCCGATTTGCATAATTTTTTTTTGTTACACGCTAACTAACTTGCACTTTGCTAGATGCGTGTAACTTACGATCGCCGCCGCTCCGTGCCGATTTGCCGCAACCCGCTGCATCAGAGGGTGCCCCCCCGAGACCCGTGCGCTGCCTGGCCAATCAGTGCCAGGCAGCGTCGAGGGGTGGTTCGGGACTCCCTCTGACGTCACAACGTCGATGACGTCGGTGACGTCATCGCGCTTGTCGCCATGGCGACGGGGGAAGCCCTCATGGAAATCCCGTTCAGAACGGGATTTCCGGATGGGCATATGCGCCGGCGGCGATTGGCGCATACAGGGGGACGCCGCAGGGAGGGTGGAAGCATGCAGCTAGCGCTAGGCTAGCTACATGCTAAAAAAAAAAATGCAAAAAAACACCCTCCCTGCCGTGCGCAGCAAATTTTTATAACGGCAGGGAGGTTAATGAGGACCACCCGAGGAGCAGGTGGTCCTTGGCAGTATGAGAAATACCTCCCTTTAGAAGTGCAGAGATCTTGCAGCAGCCTGAGACATCCAAGGGGGCGGAGTCCCAGGCTGAGTAGCAAGAAGACCCGGTGGCTAGTGACCCCTGGAAGATGGGCGTCACAAGCAGGTCTGGAGAATAACACAAATGATAATACAGTTCCCTAGTCTTGGGTGCGAGGTCCGTGGTCTCAGCACCCTGGAACTAGTCTGGAGAATAACACAAATGATAATACAGTTCCCTAGTCTTGGGTGCGAGGTCCGTGGTCTCAGCACCCTGGAACTAGTCTGGAGTATAACACAAATGATAATACAGTTCCCTAGTCTTGGATGCGAGGTCCGTGGTCTCAGCACCCTGGAACTAGTCTGGAGTATAACACAAATGATAATACAGTTCCCTAGTCTTGGATGCGAGGTCCGTGGTCTCAGCGCCCTGGAACTAGTCTGGCGTATAACACAAATGATAATACAGTTCCCTAGTCTTGGGTGTGAGGTCCTTGGTCTCTACACCCTGGAACTAGTCTGAAAAATAATACAATGATAAACAAAAGTAATCTGGCTCAGTGTGACTTCCCAGGTCCTCCTGGTTCAAACACACTGTAGGATCTGACTATGGTCTGAATGCTTTCACGTAAGTGTTCGCAACGGCAGAACAACCAGCAAATGACAAGCAAGCTGTATATATAGTTGCAGGACTCTGCCGCCCCGCCCGAGCCACTCAGCCAATCAGGAGTCCAGCAGGAATCAGCTGATCATCCGTATCAGCTGATACCTCTGCTGCTCTTATAAAGGTCCTGACTTCTGGCGCGCACGCGCGTAGCTCTCCATCCATCTGTGTGAACTAACAGACCCAGCCACACCAGACGCATGCTGCCGCGTGCAAACTGCCGCATTGGACGCGGAAACAGCCGCCTTACTGCCAGTACATACGGCGGCTTTTCCGCGATCTCTCACAGTTATGCTTCACCAAATCCTAATAAAAATGGTCATGCTGAAAATTGTTTAACTGTTGTCAGGTAAACATATAGGGCCCGATTCAATTCACTTTTTTTCCTAAAGCCTCATACACACACTCAACAGCATTCTTTTATGCAGCACAATTATCAAACAACTTTTGTTGTGAAACAAGTTGAACAACCAAAAAAAAGTTTTCTCCTTGGTGATATCACTTCTTCTCAATAAAATGCCTTTTAAGCCATTAGTAGTTAACCATTTCTGCCGCCCGGACGTGAAGCTCACGTCCGGGCGGCTGCTCTGCTGTGGTGTCGCGCTTCAGTGCGCTCCCGCACGCGCACCCCCACGTGGTGTCCCCTGGTAGCCCTGAGATCAGTGAACGGGAACATGGTTCCTGCTCACCGATCCGTGTCCCCAGCAGAAAAACCGAAACGCTCTTACTTGAGGCTTCAGTCTTTCTGCACGTAAAAATTTCCGCATCCCCCTTACGGAAGCACAAGGAGGGAAAAAAAATTCAAGGTGGCCATCTTGTGGCCAAATAGTAAACCTACATCTACATATTTTTACATTACAATTTACACATATAATAACATTAAAAATTAACTGTTTATTTCCCACACCAAAATATTACCCAAATACAATTTTTAATGGGAAAAAAAATTACAATAACCAAAAAAAAGACATAAATAGTTACCTAAGGGTCTGAACTTTTTAAATATGCATTTGAAGGGGGTACACTACGAACATTTTTTAACTTATAAGCTTGTAAATAGTGATGGACGCAAAACGGAAAAAATGCACCTTTATTTCCAAATAAAATATTGGCACCATACATTGTGATAGGGACAAAATTGAAATGGTGTCATAACCGAGACAAATGGGAAAATAAAATACATAGGTTTTAATTATGGTAGCGTGGATAATTTTAAAGCTATAATGGCCGAAAACGGAGAAATCATTCGTTTTTTTTTCAATTTTTTTCTTATTAATCTTGTTAAAATGCATTTATAAAAAAGTAATTCTTAGCAAAATGTACCACCCAAAGAAAGCCTAATTAGTGGCGGAAAAAACAAGATATAGATCAATAAATTGTGATAAGTAGTGATAAAGTTATTAGCGAATCAATGGGAGGTGAAAATTGCTCTGATGCATAAGGTGAAAAATCCCTGCAGGCTGAAATGGTTAATATAAGTGAAGATACTTAGAATAATTTTTATGCACAAAGGTGTGTTACTGCTGGATCCACACACCTCTGTGTCTTGTCTGTTCTTCTGCTCGCTCCCCCAGTGCCCATAATCACTCCAAGAAATGGAGGCTGATAGGAGTGAACACTACAGCAAGCCTGCCTCTTCCTGTCTGAAAATGTGACTTCAGCCAAAAGTTAAAATTTTCAATAGGTGAATATGGCGCCCGGGGGGGGGGGGGGTTGGGGGAAGGGGGGCATGAGAAGAGGAATTGTAAGTGGTGTAGCTTTGAAACTAAAGACCCCAGTGTAATGTTAAACTGGGCTCTCTCAAGCCCTCTATTCATAACAATTGATGTAAAGCGCTAAAACCTGCCAAGTATAGCTGCAGCATCAAATACGTTTATGCAGAGGAAGGCAACAGTGTTAATTATTAGCATTATTTAAAGCACATATAAAGGTGATTATTAGCAGCATAGCACCAATGAAGAACCGATACAAGTGGTTAACAGAGGACTCCTGGGAAGGCCACTCTAGTTCAGGGGCCCCAGGGCTGTCACTTCTTCTGGATCCCCTGTTGCTAGGCCATTGTGTAAAGGATTGTTGCAACATAGGTAGTACTTGGCAGTGTGAACATCAGCTCTGCTGATAATTAACTGCATTTCAACTCCTCTTTCCAGCATAGCAAAATGCACAGAAAACATGCAAAGGTAAAAAAAAAAAAAGATCAGCTCCAGGATCCAGGATTATTGTTTAGTTTTTGTTTTGGATAAGGCTCAAAGTAATTAGAACCTGCATTGAGATTTTACTGCTGTTTTTGTTGACCATGAGGAGATTTTAACTTGCTTCCTGTCCCTGTAACTTGCATGACATTCATTTTAACTCTGATAGTCTCGGGCACAGGGAAGCACGCTAGACTCTAAATATGATCCAACTCATTCTAATTTAAACAAAATTGCTGATCTGTCGCATTAAGATATTTTGAATTCCTGTAAATCAAAGTATGTGTGAAGCAAGTACCATACATTATTGTTGCAATTGGGAGGAAGCTACGACATGTTTAAAAATTTTCTGAAACGGTCACCTGATTCAAAGTTACAGGAATACAGACTACAGAATTTATTTTTAATGAACTGGCCTGCCCTACTCTATACAGTCCTTTGAGGTTTTCCTGCCAGATGTTATTAATGACTATGTACAAGATACATGAGCTTATGTGGTTACTGCAGTGAAGGTGACTAAACTCTTTTCTTCATGGAAAACAGGGATTTTAAACAATCCCTGTATTTCATTTAAATTAATTTGATATGGTTGTTAAACTTTGTTGTCACAATCCTCCTAGCACTTTCTATCAGGTATATAAATGCTGAATATACCTAGTACCTACTACCTAGTGTTGTATTGACAGCTATTTTACAATGCTGGAAAGCATATTCTGTTGAAGTGGTTTAATCCTTCAGCGGAGCTCCGTCATTCAATGGGGATGTGTGTGCATTAGCGCGCGATCCTCTGCAAACCACTTCCCCAGGACATAACGCAAAGAGGCACTAGCCTCTCTACATTATTTCTTATGCCATTAAAAGGCAACTGAAGTTAGAAGAGTATGGAGGCTTCCATATTTATTTCCTTTTAAACAATAACAGTTGCCTCCTGATCCTGTGTCTCTAATACTTTTTGCTATATACCCTAATCAGGCATGCAGCAGATTAGGTACTCTAACTCAGTGGATTCAGGTTTTACTGGATTTGCCATATGCTTGTTCCAGGGTTTTGAGTCACACTACTTACCGTATGCCAGATGATTAACAGAGCTGCCAGGCAACTGTCATTGTTTACAAGGAAATAAATATGTCAGCCTCCAAATATCTCTCACCTCAGGTTCCCTTTAAGCAAGGATAGTCCATGAGCTTCTAAAGAGCAAAATGGTATATGTGGGAAAAATGTGGCTCATGGAATGTAACAGAATATGGGAACTTTGGTTAGTAAATAGAGACTTAAAGGAAAACTGAAGCAACAGGGCTATGGAGGCTGCCATATTTACTTCCTTTTAAGCTATCCTGCCGATCCTCTGCCTCTAATACTTTTATCCATAGACCCTGAACAAGCATATGTAGATCAGGTGTTTCTGACATCATTGTGAGATATGGCAAGATTAGCTGCATGCTTGTTTCTGGTGTGATTCAGACACTACATCAGCCAAATAGACCAGCAGGACTGTCAGGCAAATGGTATTTTTTTTTAAAGGAAATAAATATGGCAGCCTCCATACTCTTCTAACTTCAGTTGCCTTTTAATGGCATACGAAAAAATGTAGAGAGGCTAGTGCCTGTTTGCGTTACACCTGGGGAAGTGGTTTGTAGAGGATCGCACACTAATGCACACACATCCCCACTTGAATGAATTTACCAGCCACGATCGCCGCTATTAGACTGTCAGCTGTTTATTTACATTGTACAGCACTGCGATCCATAGCAGCGCTGTACAGCCGTGACATTCGGCTGTCCCCTGGAGAGGCTCAGAGAGTGATCGGCTCTCATAGGCTGATTCCTATTAGAGCTGATCACTGTGATTGGCTGTTGGGGAGAAGGGAGGGTTAAATAAACAAAAAAAATGAATTTTTATAAAACAAAACCTGGTCTCTAGGGGGGGAAGGCTGTGGTCCTGTAGTGGTTAAAGTGTTTGGATTCTTAATAAGAGTTTGTAACACTGATGGAATTTTACCAGTTGGTGTTATAACTATGACATTTTTCTTTTACAACAAAGTCTACACAGTATTAGTGTAAGGCCAGATTATTTGGAGAAATCCTTGATGCTTGAAAAAATTGAGGGCAAAAGAAGAAGAGGACAGCAGAGGCTAAGATGGATAGACATCATAAGTGAAGCTATGAACATGCCTATGCAACAGCTGAAAGAAGCAGTGACTGACAGACACATCTGACATCCAAAAGTTCAAATCCTACAAAGAGTTGGAGGAGGATACACAATAGTTGCACTATTGATCAGTGTTCTTCCCACAATTTTTGTGGGTGGCATAAAAAAGTACCCGGGTGGAGAATGATGAAGGAATGCAGGAGCAGAACTTCTCTGTGCAAATCTGCTTACAGCATAGGAAGAGTATGAGGAGGTGAGCCAATGACAGCCGGGAGCTCACCAAAAGTAACCGGGTGGAGCACCAAGCTAAAAGAGCCTGGGAAGAACACTGAATGTTGTGGCAGAGATGATGAACAATTTTTTAATCACTGCAGTTATACGTTAAGGAATGCTACCACAAAGAGATGAAATACCAAGATGTAAGTAAACGGGCACTAAGATTAGAGAGGCAATCACACATTGTATACCTTTTAGGCCTGGAACCCGCTAGCAGTGCTTTTATTCATGAAGCTTATTTAGAATATTACATATTTACTTCTGTAAATACATTTTAGTACGTATGTCTTACATTTCTAAAGTACAATACAGACATATTGGGGCCATTTATCAAGACCAGAAAAAATAAAACACAGAGCAACTGCCCAGAGCAACCAATCAGATTCCTAGTTTCATTATCAGCGGGACGCTGACTGGTTGCTCTGTATAACACCTCCAGTCTTCCATGTGACTGTCTTGATAAATCATCCCCACAGTGTGATAGAATATGTCTCTATAACACCAATGCTGCATTTGGATTTCTATAATTTATTTGTCATGGTTCCAGGTAGGATTTGTCATTACACTGCATGAATAACATTACATAAATGAATCAATAAAATAGTTACCATAAGCTAATTGATATTTTTTTCAGCTAAGCTAATGAATGGACAGTTGTGATTAGCTATGCATTTAACTATGGAGAAAACAGTTTGTAACCTTGAAAGTATTTAGATGCTATTAAAACAGAAGGCTGACGTGTTATCTATCAATTACTGACTATATGAATGCATTTCTGATAAATCACACAGATCAGATTTTGGAATAGACCCCCAAAGACTGTCCATAATCGTTACGTTTAATAAAAGACGTCAGCACTCACATTTCACTTTCAATGTATCAGTGCTGCTGTGGAACTAGTCCTATCTGCAATGCATGTCCAGTGAAATACATCCTTTTGCCTTCATTGCTCTGAAATGCCTCAGGGTCCCTTCACACTTGTCCATATTTGTGCAGTAAAACACATGCCATTTTACTGCACCAAAACCCATTTGAAAGAGAAATCACATTCATTTCCATGTAGCTGCCTCACATAGATTTTAATCAACTACGGTACATACATTTTTAAAGAACAGGATATGCAGCAATTCTGGATACAGTAATGAAGATTTTCAAAGCCATAAGAATAAATTGTAGGTTTATACCAAATGTGTGTTAAAAACATACATAACAGAAAATCACAGGGTATATTAATTTCATGTCTGCAAGAGGTTCTGTCAGCTGATACATATTTCTGTTTGGTCAACAGGTGTTTGTCAAATCATGACAAGCACCTGATAGACCAAATAGACGTACGTGTGTGTGTGTGTGTGTGTGTGTGTGCGTGCGTGCGTGCGTGCGTGTGTGTGTGTGTGTGTATACACATTAGGTTTTTTTTGGCAAACATGATATGTGCATGGGAGGAGAGAGGTGGCATTGTCCATATCTGTGGTAATATATATTTGATTATTGATTACACATGAGTATTTCGCAGGACCTTTTTTACGGTTATGACAATTGGGAATTTTGGTACAATTGCTCCACCTTTTTTCCCTGGTTTCCCACTGATTACAATCATGTAAACTCGTCCATAATGCGATGTATATAGAGGCTGCCATCTTTATTTCCTTCTAAAAAAAACGATTCTTCTTATTAGTGATGAACTTGAAGTTTGACTTACAGTGAATTTTGTGCTTTACGGGAACTGAAATTACCCTGTACTTAACCAGCTCTCTGTACAGGGTTAATCAAATTGGAAAAGCTAGTAACTGATTACCTGACAGTTAACTGATTGATCAAATTGTAAGATAGTCAGTTAATAGCCTTCTAAAACTGATTAGCCCTGTGAAAAGTTACAGATCAGCCCACAGTAATTTCTGTTATTGTAGAGTAATCTTTAGTCCAAATTATCTGATTTAGTGAGCTGTTGCTCTTGATGTGGGATTTGAGCCCTTTGGCAAGGGTTTGAATCCCAGCTCAAGCCAGTATGTAAAACAGAAAGGAGTCTTTGGTCAAGGCTACCTAATGATCCTGGTCACCCATAGAGCGTGCCTTAAAGAGAAACTCCGACCAAAAATTGAACTTTATCCCAATGTAACAATTGTGGAATTATTTCCGTGGCCAGCGCACAGGACGCACGCTGACACTACGGAAATCATCCACAAGCGTGTAAATTGAGAGAACCCAGCTATGGTGCTATGCACCTGTAGAGGGAGATTCCCACCGGCAGATGGAGCTGTGGAGTGCAGACGAACACAGCCTATGCTCTGCCACAGAAGCCAGATGGGAATTGTACGAGTTGAAGCAATGCAGGGCAAGATCGCCCTCAAAGAGAGAGAGAGAAGACAGATACAGAATGTATGTGTGTCCACCAATCTAGTCGCCACCCAGCGACGGTGAACACACAACAATGAAAATGAAGTGAGAACGCAATCGCCAGCGTGGCGATTGCCAATAGTGACACAAGACCGAGCAGGACAGAGCACGAGAGTAGCAAGAAGGCACAGCAAGTAACAGCAATAAGAACAACAAGGAAAATAACAAACGCTAACTAAACGCGAACACCGCACTCATTCGCAACAGCGAACGCGTTTAAGCACGATCACCGCGCGTTAGGCGCCCAGTGATAAGCGAGCCACCCTAACTAACCAATGTCACACAAACACAAAATAGAGAACGTGAACGCTTGCTAAACGGTTACCTCACCGAACCTACAGCAAGCGTTCGTATCAGACAAGACAAACAAATGGGGCTACCAGTAGCAACCGCTGCTCTGGCTAGCACCCCCAAGGCAGAATACAGAGAGAAGCACTGCCACTACCACTAGGGCGAATGCAATCCAGACAGATGGAGCAGCCAGTAGCAACCGCAGCTCTGGCCTACACTCTCAGACAGACAGAACGATTTCCTGTCGACCGCCGCTGGCGACAAGACAATCGAGACAGAGAGACAGTACAGGGCAAAACAGATAATACAACCTGACTGCACTAGAAAGGATGCCTAGTGCAATCCCAAGGAACTACTCTAAGATAATCTTTAGCAAACAAGCAAGGCTGATACTCTAGGAGAGTTTAGCAGGAACAAACCTTCATGACCAGCAAGGGATTCTGGGAGAACAAGGTATTTATACTGCAAGCCTCCAAAGGAGGCAGGTAGACAATTTGCATGACAAGTGTATGCAAATTCCTCAGCAGAGCAACTCTGAAACTTGCAAAGAAAAGACAGGTCTCTTTTCCAGAGACCTGCAGCCCTCAGACTTAAGGAATGGTCAAACAGCTGTCTGCCTGTGCAGACAGCTGAGCGGTTCATTACACCCAATCAGTAGCTGATACCCCCTTTTACATGAGAAATCTATTACTTTTCACAAACAGACCATCAGGGGGCGCTGTATGATTGATATTGTGTTGAAACCCCTCGCACAACAAACCCCTCCCACTAGAAAAGTACGTACTTTTTTTGGCAGTTTTCTGTCTGTGAACCTTGTTGCATTGTGGAAAATAGTTGTTACAGCTGTTTCCAACTGCCAAAAACCATGCAGCAGCTACATCACCTGCCAACACTAAAATGTTCACCGGAGTTCCTCTTTAAGTGGCTGCAGCTCTGGTGCTTGAAGTCCTCCAGGAGGAAAGTGTGATATAAATATTCTATGCCTTGTCTTGTAATTTATTGTAGAACAATCTTTAGTCTAATTGTAGTTTTAATTCCAGCTTCTCAATCACTGATCTGAAATTTGTTGATCAGATGATCTGCAGCAGGTCTAATTTCATTGGCTGTATACTTGCCCCAGGTGTGAGTAATTTATGTCCATGCATAAAATAAAGTTTAGCTATTCTTTAAATTCTTCTTGTTACCTCCCTTTTGCGCACAATGGAGGGGGCAGAGCGAGGGAGCCTTTTGTTGCACTTGGGCGAGATGATACTGAATGCCTGATCTCTCTCCAATGTATCCAGACCACTGTATGCACATTATATTCTCATCCGCGGTGGTCTTTAGCAGCCACCTCGGCTGTGATTAAGTTAATGTGTGTATGAGCCTTTAATGTAAAGTTCCTCACATCCCATTATACCAAACTTTACATTTTTAAATCAGTAGCATAATGGTGTAGTGGACAGCATTGTTGCCATGCAGCACTAGGTTCCCATGGTCAAAGTTGGGCCAGGACACTACAGTGTTCTCCCCAGGCTCTTTTAGCCGGGTGCTACACCCGGCTATTTTTAGTGAGCACCCGGCTGTCATCGGCTCACCTCCTCCTATTCTGTAAGCACAGTTGCACACAGAAGCACCGGCCCTGCATTCTCTAATCTTGCCCCACCCGGCTACTTTTTTATGCCACCCGGCTACTATTCCATGCCACCCGGCTGGAAAAAAATTCTGGGGAGAACACTGCACTATGTACATAGAGTTTGCATGATCTTCCTGTGATTGCACACTCTTAACACTCCAGGTTCTCTCCCCACATCCCAAAAATATACATGGAAGTTAACTGGTTTATCCAAAAATTGATCTTGGTCTATGACAGAGACACAAGACTATGGGAAGGCGTGTTCCTCTGAGGGACAGTTAGTGACATGACTATGGACTCTAACGTTCTGTGGAAAATATCAGCACCAATGATAAAATAATGTACATCTACTCATTGTGTAATGCAATCCAGGTAGGTTAAGTGTAGTTGCCATCAAATAGGTAGTGCATGAATTTAAATAAACAAGTACTGTAACTTAACAATAATGATAATCTTCAACCTAACAAGCGTAATCATGAATCTTAACCTTTCAATAATCCTAAGCCAGTGTAACTAGGAAAACATTAACATTACACTAAACCAAGGACTAAGGCCTCATTCACACAAAAACCACATGCATTGGTGTGCGGTTTAGTGCGTGTTTCAGTGCATTGCGATGCGCTTTTTTTTTAAGCAGAACCATGTATTTACATAAGTTTAAATACGTTTTTTTCCAACTAGGCGTAAAAAAAGCATGCACTTCTATGTGCTTCTATATACTAAAAAAACCACACCCATTCACTTGCAGTGCTGTGCGCTTTACGGTTCAATGCACAGAAATGCATACAACACTACGTTTTTGTTAAGCAGCTCAGCGCATAGATGTGAACCGGGCACATTCAATTACATGGGAAAATCAATGCCTTTCAAAATGCATAGCGCAATGCGCTGTGAAACGGCCCTGATGTGAACAAGGCCTTAGTGTAAGGTTCACACTAAATCCATTACGATGTGCATATGGCACACCACAATGCATTTCAAAATTGGATAGTCAGAGCAATGCACGTGTCACTGTGCAAGGTACCTTGTCGCCAGTCATTTAAAAATTGAGCACAACGTGTGCAGGGTCCAGTACAGCACAGCTCAGTGCACATGATTATGATAGAGTGCAATGCACTACAGAGTCTTCATGACAATGGGTAAGTGCAGATTGTGGAATCATTGCAGCACATTACTATGCTGTTAAACAGCTCTTATTTTTTTAAGTTAGCCAATAAATGGTATGATCCTGATTCAAAACTCCTTGCTGTTACTGATGGCTAACATGTTACAATACTCTACTGCTACTGTTAAACGCCCCATTATACTGCAAGGTGCATAGTGTAAACATAGCCTGATACTAACTACACTTAATGTTAACACTATCCGCATGCACTTTATTGGCCTGAGAGACAAGATTATGCTGGCCTGACAATATCACTGCTGCCTAAACTTCGCTTACTCTCACATCAGGTGGATAAAATGACTAGTACTTAATTGGCAGCAAAAAGAAATTCTCCATGTGTCTATGACATTAGCAGTATAAAATGATCTTTAGAACACCTACCCAGGGCTATGGAGTCGGTACAAAACTCATTCAACTCAAACTCCTCAGTTTATGAAACCACCGACTCCGACTCTAGGTATGAAAATTGCTCCGACTCCAACTCCGACTCCACAGCCCTGTACCTAACTATTAGCATATGCTACGACCTCTACCTAAACTGACAACTAATGTAAACAATATTTTCAAATATGTTTAATAAAAAAGGGAAAGGTTATCAAGCAGTTCTGTTCCATCTTACTCCATGTGTTTAAAAGTGTGCAGTGCTAAGTATGCAGTGCTCAGTGACAGAGTAGAGTCCCACTAAGTATGCAGTGTTCAGTGACAGGGTAGAGTCCCCCTAAGTATGCAGTTCTCAGTGACAGGGTACAGCCCCCCTAAGTATACATTGCACAGTGAAAGGGTAGACTACCCCTAAATATGCAGTGCATAGTGACAGGGTAGAGCCCCACTAAATATGCAGTGCCCAGTGACAAGGTAGAGCCCCACTAAATATGCAGTGCCCAGTGACAAGGTAGAGACCCCCTAAGTATGCAGTGCTCAGTGACAGAGTAGAGTCCCCCTAAGTGTGTAGTGCTCAGTGACAGGGTAGAGTCCCGCTCAGTATGCTGTGCTCAGCGACAGGGTAGATTTCCCCAAAGTATGCAGTGCTCAGTGACAGGGTAGAGTCCCCCTAAGTATGCAGTGCTCAGTGACAGGGTAGATTCCCCCAAAGTATGCAGTGCTCAGTGACAGGGTAGAGTCCCCCTAAGTATGCAGTGCTCAGTGACAGGATAGAGTCCCCCTAAGTATACAGTGCTCAGTGACAGAGTAGAGTCCCCTTAAGTATCCAGTGCTCAGGGACAGGGTAGAGTCCAGCTAAGTATATGCAGTACTCAGTGACAGGGTAGAGTCCCGCTCAGTATGCAGTGCTCAGTGACAGGGTAGATTCCCCCAAAGTATGCAGTGCTCAGTGACAGAGTAGAGTCCCACTAAGTATGCAGTGCTCAGTGACAGGGTAGAGTCCTGCTAAGTATGCAGTGTTTAGTGACAGAGTAGAGTTCGCCTAAGTATGCAGTTCTCAGTGACAGGGTACAGCCCCCCTAAGTATACATTGCACAGTGAAACGGTAGACTCCCCCTAAATATGCAGTGCATAGTGACAGGGTAGAGCCCCACTAAATATGCAGTGCCCAGTGACAAGGTAGAGCCCCACTAAATATGCAGTGCCCAGTGACAAGGTAGAAACCCCCTAAGTATGCAGTGCTCAGTGACAGAGTAGAGTCCCCCTAAGTGTGTAATGCTCAGTGACAGGGTAGAGTCCCGCTCAGTATGCTGTGCTCAGCGACAGGGTAGATTCCCCCAAAGTATGCAGTGCTCAGTGACAGGGTAGAGTCCCCCTAAGTATGCAGTGCTCAGTGACAGAGTAGAGTTCCCCTAAGTATCCAGTGCTCAGGGACAGGGTAGAGTCCAGCTAAGTATATACAGTACTCAGTGACAGGGTACAGTCCCGCTAAGTATGCAGTGCTCAGCGACAGGGTAGAGTCCCGCTAAGTATGCAGTGCTCAGTGACAGGGTAGATTCCCCCAAAGTATGCAGTGCTCAGTGACAGGGTAGAGTCCCCCTAAGTATGCAGTGCTCAGTAAAAGAGTAGAGTCCCCTTAAGTATGCTGTGCTCAGTGACAAGGTAGAATCCCACTAGGTATGCAGTGCTCAATGACAGGGTAGAGTCCCGCTCAGTATGCAGTGCTCAGTGACAGGGTAGAGTCCCCATAAGTATGCAGTGCTCAGTGACAGGGTAGAGTCCCCCTAAGTATGCAGTGCTCAGTAAAAGAGTAGAGTCCCCTTAAGTATGCTGTGCTCAGTGACAAGGTAGAATCCCACTAGGTATGCAGTGCTCAATGACAGGGTAGAGTCCCGCTAAGTATGCAGTGCTCAGGGACAGGATAGAGTCCTGCTAAGTATGCAGTGCTCAGTGACAGGGTAGAGTCCTCCTAAGTATGCAGTGCTCAGTGACAGAGTAGAGTCCCCCTAAGTATGCAGTGCCCAGTGACAGGGTAGAGTCCCACTAAGTATATGCAGTGCTCAGTGACAGGGTAGAGTCCCACTAAGTATACAGTACTCAGTGACAGTGTAGAGTCCCCTTAAGTATGCAGTGCTCAGTGACAGGGCAGAGTCCCCCTAAGTATGCAGTGCTAAGTGACAGGGTAGAGTCCCCCTAAGTATATGCAGTGCTCAGTGACAGAGTAGAGTCATGCTAAGTGTGCAGTGCTCAGTGACAGGGTAGAGTCCCGCTAAGTATGCAGTGCTAAGTGACAGGGTAGAATCCCGCTAAGTATGCAGTGCTCAGTGGCAGGGTACAGTCCCCCTAAGTGTGCAGTGCTCAGTGACAGGGTAGAGTCCCCCTAAGTATGCAGTGCTCAGTGACAGGGTAGAGTCCCCCTAAGTATGCAGTGCTCAGTGACAGGGTAGAGTCCCCCTAAGTATATGCAGTGCTCAGTGACAGAGTAGAGTCCCACTAAGTATGCAGTGCTCAGTGACAGGGTAGAGTCCCACTAAGTATGCGGTGCTCAGTGACAGGGTAGAGTCCCGCTAAGTATGCAGTGTTCAGTGACAGGGTAGAGTCCTGCTAAGTGTGCAGTGCTCAGTGACAGGGTAGATTCCTCCTAAGTATGCAGTGGTCAGTGACAGAGTAGAGTCCCCTAAGTATTAGGTGCTCAGTGACAGAGTAGAGTCCCACTAAGTATATGCAGTGCTCAGTGACAGGGTAGAGTCCCCCTAAGTATATGCAGTGCTCAGTGACAGAGTAGAGTCCCACTAAGTATGCAGTGCTCAGTGACAGGGTAGAGTCCCACTAAGTATGCGGTGCTCAGTGACAGGGTAGAGTCCCGCTAAGTATGCGGTGCTCAGTGACAGGGTAGAGTCCCGCTAAGTATGCAGTGTTCAGTGACAGGGTAGATTCCTCCTAAGTATCCAGTGCTCAGTGACAGAGTAGAGTCCCACTAAGTATATGCAGTGCTCAGTGACAGGGTGGAGTACTCCATCATGTCTGCACCACTATCACACATAGCTGTCTTGCAGAGATTTGGGGTAATGACAGAACACCTGCAGCAGCCACACAGTACATACCAGACATGTGTGTCAAGCTGACAACCCTCAACAGGTAACGGGTGACAGTGACACTAGTACATAAAGTGACTAACAGCAAAGGACAAGGTAATGAAGAGTGACAAAAGCCAATGCAGCTCACCCAGGTAGAGGCGCAAGTCCAGCAGGATGTGAGGGGGTCCCCCATTCAGCTGGTAGAAGAGGGAGCCCAGGCAGAAGAGCAGCAGGGTGGCCATGCAGAAGCCATAGTCTCGCAGGGAGAAGCGCGGAAACAGCCAGTCTTTCTTCGGAGGACCGTGGACGTTGTTCTTGGGGACATGATTGCTGCTGATGTGGTGATTGTTACTGGTCTTCTTCATCATATAATATCCTCCTTACAGAGCCCGGCAGGAAGAGGTCACCCATCCGCCTGGAGATGACAAGGGCTGCTTTCTGGCTCATTTGAGAAGTTGGGCAGGAGTTTGTTTGCGCCTCTTTAAGTCAAGAGATTTTCTTTTCCATCGCCCGGATACTTGTCGAACTGTATTGGCCTCTTTCGTGCTGTATACTTTGTTCCAGCCTGACTCTCTGCACCTCTAGCTCACTCGCTGGCTTCCTGCACTCCGCCTCTATGTGCGCCTGTACTTCCACTATCTCTCAATGCCTGCCTGTTACTGCGCTCCTCTGTGCTTTCCTTCCAGTCCTCCTTGCCCCTCCTACCCTCCTTCTCTCCTCCGCTCTCTCCCCCTTGCCCCTCACACAGCAGCGGCGAGCTGCTCAGCACACTTCTCTCTCTCTCCCCAGCTCAGAGCTGCAGGCAGTATAGGAGGTATGCAGCAGGCTGGCTCCCTCTCTCTCCTCCACAGCGATCCTTATGATGGTTTCTCCTCGGGGTTATTAGAAGTGTGGTGTCAGATTACGATTTGCTTTTCCTCTAAACAGTAGGCAAGCTTTTTTTCCCCTTATGTGCAAGTAGGAAGAAAGTTGTTTTCATTTCTCTCTTTCTCAGTCTTCCCCATCCCCCTTCTCTTGTGATGATGAGTTTTCTTTATTTCCACACCAGCGACCCCTTGGGGCTTCAGCTAGATTCTTACATGAGTAAGGTTCACTATGCAAGAGCCAGGGATGATGAACAGGTACTTTGTGTGAGGCGTTTCTTCCACACAAACTTCAAGGTTAAGGTGGAAAATATCTTATAATACTTTAGTGTGAGTAGTGTAACGAACACTTTTCATAAACATGGCTACGGAAAATAAGCATATGTCAGGGAAAAAAGTCATCAGAAGTTAGTAAAAATTGCATGTCAAAATGATCAGAAAATCCAGAGATGGAGGATATTAAAGTGAAAGGCATATATTTGGCATATATTTAAAAGGGTGCAGGATATTAGTAGAAGAATATCAGTAAATTTACCAATATTCCACTGCTCAATTCATATAGTAAAATATTGGTAATGCCTAACCTGGACTCCACTATTTCACAACTACTATTTGTAGCCGCAGTTTTCCTAGCGGACGGCCCAGCAAGCGCCAATTTAAACAGGATGCGTCTTGCGCCCATTTCAACTGCTCTGAGTGAAAGGGAGGTTAGTTTAGGTTGCTGGCCATTAAGCCAATCTTAACATAAATTAAAAAAAAAAAAATTCAAAAACGGAACTTTATGTAAATACTTCATCAGCCTGTAAGACTGCCAGTGTGCTGCCTCCCTCTCTGAGATGGACGCCAGCATTTGTGCTGATGCCATGTACAGCTATGGGGATTTGGATGTAGTATGTTAGAAAATGCAACTAGCACTGTCTCCAGTATAATTAGCCCCCTTCCGAGCTTGGGTAGTGAGAGGTGTCCCCAGTATAAGTAGCTTACCCCTCCCCCAGTTTAGGTAGTGAGAGGTGTCCCCAGTATGAGTAGCCCCTCCTCCCAGTTTAGGTAGTGAGAGATGTCTCCAGTATAAGTAGCCCGCCCTCCCCCCCAGTTTAGGTAGTGAGAGGCGTCCCCCCAGTATAAGTAGCCCCCCCCCATCCTTAGTTTAGGTAGTGAGAGGTATAGGTGAAGCACCCCAACCCCAGTTTAGGTAGTGAGAGGTTTCCCAGTATGAGTAGCCCCTGCTCCCAGTTTGGGTAGTGAGAGATGTCTCCAGTATAAGTAGCCCCCCATCCTTAGTTTAGGTAGTGAGAGGTGACCCCAGTATAGGTAGCCCCCCCCCCCCCCCTCTGCCAGTTTAGGTAGTGAGAGGTGTCCTCAGTATGAGTAACCCCTCCTTCCAGTTTAGGTAGTGAGAGATGTCTCCAGTATAAGTACCCCCCCATTACCTAGTTTAGGTAGTGAGAGGTGTCCCCAGTATACATAGGCAAACCCAGGATTTTCAAAGGGGTATTCCTGATAGGCCTCCCTCAGCCATGCACAATACAATATAATAATACGGTAGGACATCATACTGGGTACACATAATGCAATTTCCCGTCCGACTGACAGGATCTGACAATTATTTCCTAAGTGTCCGATCTGCTCCCGATTGACAATGGGATCAGTCAGGAGCAGTTTGGATACAGATAATAATGAGGACAGCCGACATTGCTAATGAATGGGAAAGTGAAGCATTCACCCAGCAGGGGCACGGGGCTGTGCTCATACCGGACTCTGTTAAGTTTCCCAGAGCTGCTCGCTCTATGCACACACTGCTGCTCCATGATCTGCACACACACTGCTGCTCCATGCTCTGTAAACTCACTGCTGCTCCATGCTCTGTACACAAGCTTCTGCTACATCCAAAGTCAACTGTAGCAGGGAAAGAAAGGGGGCGGTGCTGTGAGCTGCAGGATACCTGCAGATATTCTGGTGTCTCAACTTCTGCCTGTCCCCAGACACTGCACCGGCCCTAGTCTGAGGGGGGATTCTGGGCAGTTGTAATCCCCCGGTGCGTTTGCCTATGGTATGAGTAGCCCCTCCTCCCAGTTTAGGTAGTGAGAGATGTCTCAAGTATAAGGACCCTCCCTTCCTTAGTTTAGGTAGTGAGAGGTGGCCCCAGTTTAGGTAGTGAGAGGTGTCCCCAGTATAAGTACCCCCCTCCTTCCTTAGTTTAAGTAGTGAGAGGTGTCCCCAGTATGAGTAGCCCCTCCTTCTAGTTTAGGTAGTGAGAGATTTCTCCAGTATAAGGACCCCCCCATCCTTAGTTTAGGTAGTGAGAGGTGTCCCCAGTATGAGTAGCCCCTCCTCCCAGTTTAGGTAGTGAGAGATGTCTCCAATATAAGTAGCCCCTCCCCCCCAGTTTAGGTAGTGAGAGGTGTCCCCAGTATAGGTAGCCCCCCACCCCTGCCAGTTTAGGTAGTGAGAGGTGTCCTCAGTATGAGTAACCCCTCCTTCCAGTTTAGGTAGTGAGAGATGTCTCCAGTATAAGTACCCCCCCCCCCATTACCTAGTTTAGGTAGTGAGAGGTGTCCCCAGTATGCATAGGCATACCCAGGATTTTCAAAGAGGTATTCCTGATAGGCCTCCCTCAGCCATGCACAATACAATATAATAATACGGTAGGACATCATACTGGGTACACATAATGCAATTTTCCCGTCCGACTGACAGGATCTGACAATTATTTCCTAAGTGTCCGATCTGCTCCCGATTGACAATGGGATCAGTCAGGAGCAGTTTTGATACAGATAATAATGAGGACAGCCGACATTGCTAATGAATGGGAAAGTGAAGCATTCACCCAGCAGGGGCACGGGGCTGTGCTCATACCGGACTCTGTTAAGTTTCCCAGAGCTGCTCGCTCTATGCACACACTGCTGCTCCATGATCTGCACACACTGCTGCTCCATGCTCTGTAAACTCACTGCTGCTTCATGCTCTGTACACAAGCTTCTGCTACATCCAAAGTCAACTGTAGCAGGGAAAGAAAGGGGGCGGTGCTGTGAGCTGCAGGATACCTGCAGATATTCTGGTGTCTCAACTTCTGCCTGTCCCCAGACACTGCACCGGCCCTAGTCTGAGGGGGGATTCTGGGCAGTTGTAATCCCCCGGTGCGTTTGCCTATGGTATGAGTAGCCCCTCCTCCCAGTTTAGGTAGTGAGAGATGTCTCAAGTATAAGGACCCTCCCTTCCTTAGTTTAGGTAGTGAGAGGTGTCCCCAGTATAGGTAGCCCCTGCCCCAGTTTAGGTAGTGAGAGGTGTCGCCAGTATAAGTACCCCCCCTTCCTTAGTTTAAGTAGTGAGAGGTGTCTCCAGTATGAGTAGCTCCTCCTTCTAGTTTAGGTAGTGAGAGATGTCTCCAGTATAAGGACCCCCCCCCATCCTTAGTTTAGGTACACGCTATGTAGTGTGGATCGGGGAGGTTGGCCCTAGAGCTGTGCAACCGCAGTCGCGGCTATGCGGACTGCGCAGCCGTGGCCAGAGCAAGCGGCCATTTTAGGAGAGGCAAGAGAGCCCGGGCCGTGGGGTCGGCAGACGGCCCGGGGGGCTAATGAGTGCGGGACCCAGCGGAGCGGTACGGAGGGCGCGGACGGCGTCCTCTGTGCCTGAAAAGATGAGGCAAGTGATTCACTTTTTTTCCTCATTTCGCCTCGTAAGTCCTTTAACCCATTGTCCCTCATGCAGGCTGGGAAAGCCAGAATGCGGAGCCCCGGCTGAGTGGGGCTTCACACCCTGAGCTCTACCAGCCTGCATGATCCATGGCATGGGAGGGCTCTGAGGGAGAGGGGCAGCCGAGCCCTTGTCTAAACCATGGACAAGGGGTTCTTGCCCACCTCCAGTGCCCCAGGAGAAGGTGGGGGTCGACGACACCCGGGGGGGGGGTCTTGGTGTCATTTATGAGTCCCCTTTAAGAACCGGACCTCCTGATGCCTGCCCCACCTAGGGAGAAATTAGTATAGGGTACATAATACCCCTTGCTCATTTCCACAAAGGGTTAAAAAGAAGCCCTGCTCCTTCAGCTTTACCTGCCCTAAATCTACTTATAAGGGTAGACAGGCAAATAAGAGAAATAATGAAGGCTTTTAAATTTATTGTAGCAGATACTTGTTTCAGCCACATCCTCTGGATCTAGTAGCAGTAGTTATCTGGGTAGCCACAGCTAGCAATAACGTAAACCTGTGTAGCTTTTTTGAAGTAGTAAAGATACTTAAGTGTTCGCATAACTCTCACAGACTTCTCTGCTCAACTGCTTTTTTTTTTACTTTTTTTTGGGGGGGGGGGGGGGGGTAGTTACTTTGTCGCTGCATGGTATTCAGAAAGCTCAATTTTCAGAAATGTCCTTAACACATCTCAACCATCCGCTTGCAGATATAAAACAGCGGGGGTTTGGCACTTGAATATGTCCTACTAAGAATAAAATATGAATTGTACTACAAGTCTATTTGTGTACAACCTACAAGTCCATTTGTGTACAACAGTTGCAGCTAAGATATATTGATCTACCTTTATAGTTTTATAAGAACAGATATGATTGTGTGGATGTATAACAAGTTCTGAAACAGTTACCAAGTACCGTTATGCATTTCAGGGAGAATGTGTAGCTTATTCCATGATGAATAATCAGGAATCTGCATTCAACAGCTGACTAATTAGAAAGGCATGAAGTAGGAAAGTAATTCTGTTTACTGTAATATCTCTTCACTTCTAACAGCATTTATCATGGTCTTAATAAAATCACAATGTAGGAGATTTCAGCAGTGATGTCCCAGCATTAATTCAGGAAAAAAATCAATTAACAGTATAAATCACTAAAGCTTTATAAAGTCTTTAAGGTGCTGGTAATGTGGCAATATAGCAGCGATAACTTGCAGGAAGATCATGTTGGTTGACACTTTCTCCCATTAACATCACCACTCTTTTAGAACTGACCAGGCAAGGTTGGCTATGGGCTGGTTCATACTGCAAGAGTTTTTTTTTAAAGGAGTACTGTAATAAATAAAAAAAAGATGGAGAGAGTATAACTTAGAGAGTTTAACTTAGTGAGAGAGAGTTTAACCAGTAGAAGCCCGCCGCAGACGTCCTGTGCCCGCGCCGGGACGTCCCGTACTGCGCCTGCACTCAGCAGGAGCCAGGACGCACACGGCCAGGGTCGCGCAGGCACAGTGGCCCGCAACAGTAACCACTTCACCACTGAGGGGTCTTACCCCTTGAACACCAGAGCAATTTTCACCTTTCAGTGCTCCTTCTATTCATTCGTCTATAACGTTATTATTACTTATCGCAATGAAATGAACTATATCTTGTGTTTTCACCACCAATTAGGCTTTCTTTAGGTGGGACATTATGCCAAGAATTATTTTATTCTAAATGTGTTTTAATGGGAAAATAGGAAAAAATGTGGGAAAAAATTATTTTTCAGTTTTCGGCCATTATAATTTTTAAATAATGCATGCTACTGTAATTAAAACCCATGAAATTATTTGCCCATTTGTCCCGGTTATAAAACCGTTTAAATGATGTCCCTATCACAATGTTTGGCGCCAATATTTTATTTGGAAATAAAAGGTGCATTTTTTTCAGTTTTGCATTCATCCCTAATTACAAGCCCGTAGTTTATAAAGTAACAGTGCTATACCCTCTTGACATAAATATTTAAAAAGTTCAGTCCCTAAGGTAACTATTTATGTTTTTTTTTTATTGTATTTTTTTTTATTATTACAAAAAAAAATAAAAAAAAATTGGGGAGTGTGGGAGGTAATGAGTTAATTTATTGTGTAAAACTAATGTGTTTGTATATGTAAAATGTTTTAGGGTGTAGTTTTACTATTTGGCCACAAGATGGCCACAGTGTGTTTGTTTACATGCGACCTGTAAGCATCCTGAAGGACGCTTACAGGAAGCAGTACGAGGCTGGATAAATCGCAATGATCGCGCTGTTTCTAATAGAAGCAGCGGATCATTGCGGGGGGCTTAGATCAACGAACGGGAATGGATTTTCCCGTTCATTGATCTCCGGGCGAGCGGGCGGCAGCGTGCACCAGTGGCAGGAGCGCGGACATCGGCGGTAGCGCGGAAGGTACGTAGAAATTCGTACCGCAGGGGGGGAAAATGGTTAAAGTGAACCTCCAGACTAAAAATCTACTCAGCAGCACTGAAAAGGCTTGCTGTTTCTATAACAGTTTCATAGCATCCAAATTTAGTTTTTCTTACCCAAACCTCAATTTTAGCTGCACAAAAAAAAACTGCCCGGGCATTTTTCCCCTGATGCTGTGCAAAGCATGATGGGATTTCTGATGTTGTCGTTATCATTCTGCTATTTTTGGGCAAGTTTGTTGTTTTACATTATGAATTTGAGATTTGAAGCCTAGCGCGCGCAGCTGGGAGGGGTGATCAGGACACATTTGTCTCATGCTCCCTGTCATCCCTGTCATCTCCTTTCAACCAAAAAGATGGCTGCCCCCATCAAAAAGATGGCTGCCCCCATGAAATCACAAACATTTGCCTGTTCTTTTAAAAGAGGGTAGGTAAGAGATTATATTACCTATCTATTTTAATTAACATAACTAATGTGACTTAATGACAGTATTTTTGTTTAGGCTGAAGTTCCCCTTTAACTTACTTATGATGCTTTCTCCCTTCCGATGTGCTTCATGTCATGTTCCATCTTCTGACACTTCTGCCTCCTAATCCAGAACCTCCACTGTGAAGGTGGAACTGTCAAAAGATGGAACACAGTGTGGAGCGCATGGGAAGAGAGGTGGTGGCCTAGGAGGAAAGTTACATCCACTTATACTTAAAATTGGTTCATAAAAAATCAGCAGCAAATGCAATAAAGACCCCCCCCCCCCCCTTTTTCTTTCCTTTCCAGGCTATGCCTTACACTTACTGTATTTCATAATGTTGAGTAGTGATGAACTATTCTGCAAGTGGGTTTCTGTAGAAGTGTGTCCTTAACCTCCTTAGCGGTAACCCCGTGTGTGACACGGGGTAAGCCGCCGGAGGGTGCCGCTCAGGCCCTGCTGGGCCGATTTACATAATTTTTTTTTTGCTGGACGCAGCTAGCCGCTATCCGGTGCGGCGCGCGCCCCCCCCCCCCCCCCAGACCCCTGCGCTGCCTGGCCAATCAGTGCCAGGCAGCGCCAAGGGGTGGATCGGGTCTCCCAATGACGTCCCGACGTCGCTGACGTCGGTGACATCATTCCGCCCCGTCGCCATGGCGACGGGGGAAGCCCTCCAGGAAATCCCGTTCTTTGAACGGGATTTCCTGATCGCCTATCGCCGGAGGCGATCGGCGGGGCTGGGGGGATGCCGCTGAGCAGCGGCTATCATGTACATGATTTTAAAAAAAAAATTAAAAAAAAACTGCTGCGCTGCCCCCTGGCGGTATTTTTCATACCGCCAAGGGGGTTAAAGGAGTTATCAGTGGAAAAATGAATAAAGTAAGTGCTACTTACCGGGGGCTTCCTCCAGCCCCAAGCTCCCAGCATGTCCCTCGCCACAGCTCTCCCCGCAGCCATTCGCCGAAGCTCGCTCCCGGTCCCTGGCGATGACGTCAGGCCGACCCCTAGGTCGGCTTGTACTGCGCCTGCGCGAGCGGCGCTGTCAATCACCGCCACGTGGGCCGGAGTGGACTGCGTAGTCCGCTCCGGCCCACGTGGTGGTGATTGACAGCGCCGCTCGTGCAGGCGCAGTACAGGCCAACCTGGAGGTCAGCCTGACGTCATCGCCGGGGCCTGGGAGCGAGCTGCGGTGACCGGCTGCGGGGAGAGCTGTGGCGAGGGACATGCTGGGAGCTTGGGGCTGGAGGAATCCCCCGGTAAGTAGCACTTATTTTATTCATTTTTCCCTTGATAACTCCTTTAAGAGGAACTTTAACCAACAATTGAACTTCATCCCAATCAGTAGCTGATACCCCCTTTCCCATGAGAAATCTATTTCTTTTCTCTAATAGTGCATTCGGGGCAGTCTGTGTGGCTGATATTTTGGTGAAGCCCCTCCTGCAGTGTGATGTCATGTCAGTTTCCTTTCTGTGAACCTTTTTGTATTGTGTGAAAGCTAACCATATCTCTCTCTGTGCATATGTATATCTGTAAAAAAAAAAAAACAACATTTGAGCCTTTCACATTGTTAGTGAGTGTCAGAGGCGTATCTAGAGGGGTGCAGGCATGGCTCATGCCATGGGCGCCACAGCATCATGGGCGCAATGCCTGCTCCTGTCCTGCGCCACCATGCCTACCCCTTTGCCACCCAGTCACTCAGACTGTCACTCAAATCAGATTAATTCTGATATCTTGGGGAACATGGCTTTTTAACTTATTTATGTAGGGCGCACTAGGCTTAGTGTTATAAAAGAGGGAAGAAGAGGAGATATTTCCAAAACAGTAACTTCAGCAATATCACGAGCCAAAAAAACACAGGCAACCATAACACATGTACGCAAGAAAGGATGCTGTTTTTAGTTGGGAAGGGGGCTCTGATGATTGGGGGGGGGCGCAATTTCAGTATTTGCCATAGGCTCTATATTACCCAGATACGCCCCTGGTGGGTGTGGTTATAGATAATGGAAGTTGGTGCTATATAGTTTTTTTCTTGTCTGCCAGTAGTAAAGATGATGACATGCAGGCTCATTGCGGCTCAAACAACATGAATTAATTACATGGAGAATATCAATCATGTCTTGATCTCGCTTCTATTTTTTTTACTTCTCACTTTACAATGTCTTGTTTTTTTTCCACCCTACTACTATTTTTCGGTAAAGTTTCCCTTTACTAATATAGTCTTACCTAATACAGTGAAAGGTTATATTAATGTATGCAAAGCAATGATATGCAAATGGCCTGCCCTTTCCCTAATGTATACACACAAAATGTGAACCGATGTAGTGTTACATTGCAGTAACATGACAGTGTAAATCTTGAGAACGGATTGTGTAATCATAGATAGTAGTGACTGGACAGACTGCAAATGTGAATTTCATGAGCAATTCACTGCAAGTTTCCAGCTGAAAAAAAAAGCTTCATCAGCTAAGTAGTTACACAGATGTATGCTGTCAATAGGGAAGTCACTTTTCATGTGAAATATCCCTACCAGGTCACAAAAGCAACTCAATGCAAAAGTTTAAGTTTAGTTTTAGTGCAGAGTGTGGAAGTATTACAAACAACCGCTGTCCTTTTTTTTTTATTATTGTTTTTTTGCATCTACTGTTTGGGAAATTTTACCTCACTTCCTGTTCTTATTCACAAGAACAGAAGGGTAAGGTAAAATTTTTCAGCAAAAATATAAACCAGTGAAATTTTCAAATATGTTCTAATCCAACCCTTTCTTGCTCTACAAAAAGAGCTGTTGACTTTACTTGATTTTTGGTTCTCTGTGAGCTTTTCACTAGCACAGGAAACGAGAAAAAAATCTCCCAAATACAACCTACACAAAAAAAAGTGCTTTCACACTGCATCCACAATTAAAATAAAAGCTTTAATATTTAATTTTTTTAGCATAACCTGGTATAACGTATTGTGCCGTTTTGCACCAATCAGCGCTCCCTCCAAGGCTGTAACACACGCGACACGGCCATCGGTCATTTTGTGCCCGCACCCACTGAGTTGGCCAGTCTCTGGATCCTTAGTATATGACAACTGCCAGCAATTGTAAGTTGATTAAACCCCTTGCCAAATATCTCATTTTGGGAGATATTCAGGGTATTTTCTGCACTGCTATAAATATAGTGCAAAAACAAATCTGCTTTGGATTTTCAGTTGATAAAAATGCAAAATGCCCTTTGCCCCCCAGTTCTCCAGCAGTGTAACTGAAGTATTATTATTTTGGTATTTCCATTCATGGGAGAAGTTAATGAATATGTTTTAGGATGTATTTTGTAGTCTGCAAACAGCATGTGCACAATATGTGCTTTCAAAGAAGCATGTTTGCAGAAAAAATGAATTTTACCGCATCCTTCCAATCAAAATTGTGAAAAAAACAGAGGGTTAAATCCATAATTATACCCCTTGTTGAATACGTTTAGGGGGTCTAGTTTTCTAGATGGGGTCAATTAGAGGGATATTCAATGGTCTTCTACACTTTGCCCTGCTATAAATGAAGTATAGTGCAAGAAAACTTGCTTTCAATTTTTAGTCTTTCAAAACACAAATACATACAGTTTTTTGTCCCGTGACATCCAATAATACCAAATAGAAAATAAATACAAAAATTTGGTGTTGACACCCCTTTTAAAATATTTTTTGTAATGTGTGGTATTAATTAACAGCAGAATATTCGTATTCCTTTAACTGGTCAGAACACACATCCTTTTTTCTTGTGTAGCATGCAGTTTATGTCTCTTCCTTCTTGGAAGTGTTGGGGGGGTGCGTATGGGTTTCCCGAGGAGTGGCAGCGCCTGGGGGGCTTGTTGGCACGCCATGCCCTCCTCCTCAGCCCCACCATTGGTGTGTTTGCTCCAAGGACATGCAATTTGCACCAACAGGTAAGTAAAATTTGCAAAGGTAGGGAATCTATCCTTTGGGGGGCAGCATGGGTAGTCCCTCCTGGACGATGGCCACATCTGGGGGGGTGTACCGGCCATGTTCTCTCGCACCCCCATCCCTGAAGTAAGTGCAAGTTTGTGCCAGTATTTATAGATAGTGAGTGACGTAGGGCAGATGGTGAGTAGGGATGCTCAAATAGATGTAAATAATTCTGAGATTATGCAGATTTTATGCAGCTTAAAAATGTTGCTTTCTAAGGTGACTTGTTTTTGCCTGGTAAGTTTCTTTCCTGTTGTGTTTACCGAAAGGTACCAGTCCCCATTGGAAGTCCTTTGGTGCAAGTATTGGAAGTGGTTCTCATCCTGGTAGTCATGGGATCAGAATATTCAGGAACTTACAAAAGTTCTCTATATTTGGGATACCTGATGATTGCCCATCTCACATCTTTTTCTGTGAAAAGCTTAAATGGGATCACCACAGCTACGATTAATGTGGCCGCTTAGTACTGTCAGTAAAGGTTATAAAAAATCTTTGTTGTCATGTGTCGTCACTCCCAAGCAGTTTAAATGCATACTGTGTGGTGCTGTGATCATTTCTGCTTGTAAAATACAATGGTATGTGACATTTCATAGGTCCAAGGCTCCAGTATTAGAAGAGGAGGAGATCAATGGGTGCATGCGCATCTCCCAGGGGAGCTAGGCAGCAGTGGCATAGTGCTGAAGGACAGCACCTCAGCACCAATACCTCACTCCCCATTGCTCAGCATTGTATGCCACATAGGTGCATTGTGGCATTGGGGAATGGCGACTATTCACCTGTTCTGCTCCTTACACTCGGACATCAATCAGGTGATGCGGGCAATTTAATTTGTCAGTAAATTCTGAACCATGTCAGGTGAAGAAGCTTCCATGCTGCAAGCTTCTAACCACCTCAGATGTCATATGGCCCAAGTATGTATTCATTTATAAATAAACCTGCCCCTTTTATAAAGATCAAGTGGCCCGTCATCAACATTCTACAATGCTACATTTATTTCTGCTGTTGGGCAACTTGAGCATCCATTCTGTCTTGCAGCGCCATCTTAGAACCAATACTTGGGGCATGGTATGGGTCATTTTCCATATAACAGAAGGGCCCAACATATAGGGCCCAATCCAATTCACTTCCAAGTTTTCTCTTATGTTATATTTTCAAATGTTATCAATAAAATGCCTTTTAAAGCACAACTGACAGTAGAGATATATGGAGGCTGCCATATTTATTTCCTTTTAAACAATGCACATTTCCTAGTTGTCCTGATGATCCTCTGCCTCAAATACTTTTAGCCATAGACCCAAAACAAGCATATAGATCAGATGTTTGACTTACGTTTGACTGCATTTGCTGCATGCTTATTTCAGGTGTGCGATTCAGACACAACTAATGCATTAAAGAATGAAAGATCAGCTGGAAGCCAGACAGCTGGTATTGTGTAAAAGGAAATAGAGATACCCTCTAAGGTCAGTTGACCTTTTAGCCACCAGTAAGCAAGAAAATACTCAGAATCATTTTGACAGAACTTTTTCACCTACTTTCTGGTATTTTTTCAATTGCAGGGTGCTCAAAAGCTACTTTAAACACAAGATAAAACATTAAGCAAACTTGGGAGAAAAAGTAAATTCCATAAGGCCCATAATTTGTAATGAATGTTTTTGAGGTTTTTTTATCGGTGTGGGAGTTTGTATTCTCTGAATTTTTGAATTCTGAACATCCTATTTAGTGGGAATGATTTGATTTTGGACACCTTGGAAAGAAGACAATCACCAGAGTCTGGACTGAGGGCTGGGTAGATGAGTGGTGTGTGATAATTGTTATTAGCACAGGTGGTACTTGAATAGTGCAAAGATTGTGGTGGTTTAACTACTGTCTAAGGTTTGGAAAACGCTGCATTAGCATTTAGAAAATATGCCTTTTTATGAATACATTTCTTGTAGCTGATGCCTACTGCAGGTGTAGGGTGACAGTGTAAAATAGTTTATGTTAGGAATGGGAGCGGTGAGGAAAATCTGATGTGGGGAATCACATTGACGTAATATTGGAAATGTCTCATTCCAGGAAGTGGTTATTTAACAGAGAGTGGCAGCTTACCACAGCCTGATTCTGCTCACTGCTGCTTGGCTGGCTGGGTAATATGATGTCCCTATTTTGGAACCAAATGCCTATGTCCCTATTAATTCCTCAAAATATATTTCTTACATTTTATATATTTATTTTCAAGTGTTACTATGAAGGAAAGCTAATGATGATAGAAAGCACCACTAGGGTTGGAATTATAAAACTACGTCTCTTGCTTTTGAATTCTTTATGAAATGTGCAGGGGCATTGCTAGGATCATGGGAGATCCGGAGCACCGAGTTATAAGGCAATAAAAAGTGGCATGGCCATGTAGCAGGGGAAAAGTTAGCATAATGGGTAAAACCAAATGTACATGAACTCGGGATTGGCGTGCCTGCACAGCAAAATCTTGGCTGAAACCCTCTCTCCTTTAATAAAATAAAAATGCCGTAGTTATTATACCCTATGCCCTAGTTATGTATGATATGTCATATAAAGGGTCTTGGCTCACTATCGCATTGCTCTGCAACACAGATGGTGGTGCAATTTACAAAAACATGTTGCATTTACATTGCTTTCTGTTGCAGAGCTGACCCTACTCAGCTATACTGAATAAGACAGCTCTGTCTTGCTCTCAAAATACATGCAGCAGTGCGTTGTCAAATGGCATCATGGCAGAATACTGATCGGTGAATGGGAACATATGTTCCCAAAACCAATCAAAGTACCTGTAGTGAATGAGCACTGGCATCAGTGTGATGCTTGTGGTCATTTACAAATTGAAGGTAAAATACACAGTTTTACACTACTTCCTGTGTACAGTTCAGTAAGTACAAAGTAAAAGGGCAGACACTGTTTTAGGACAAGGAGGATCCAGGAGGGGGTACGGATGAAAAGTTGATTACATCTCTTTTGTACCATAAGGTGCTTTGAGTTTACCAATGTGATCCGTGCTGGCGGTAAAATGCTTGTCATAAATGTTTGTCAACTTTTAAAAAATGTTCATAAATATTTATATATTTCTAAAAAAGAGAAAAAAAAAATGACAACCACATATGTAAAAAAAAAAAAAGAAAAAAATCCCTTATTAATTTTAACCCATTATTTCCACTAAAGTTACCAAATAAAACACTGCCGCTTAGGAGGTTTTGTAGCCTCATAGTCCCCCAGTTGAAAACTATTAGATGAAATGCGATCAGTACATATTAGCTAGCACTAGGCTAGCTAGAATAGGTTGCCACCCCCCCCCCCCAATTGCCCAGAATCCCGCCGATGCAGCTGCTTATACATGACCCAACCAGGCTCCAGCGATCATCCCCATAGAGAAGACCGGAGCTGTTTGGGTAGGCTGTGGCGATCGCTGGAGCCTGGCTGGGTAATGTATAAGCAGCTGCGTCGGGGGGAATCTGGGCAAGGGGGGGGGGGGGGGGCACCTATTCTAGCTAGCCTAGTGCCAGCTAATATGTACTGATCGCATTTCATCTAATAGTTTTCAATTGGGGGACTCCTGAGGCCATTAAAACCTCTAGAGCGGCATGTTGGGCATACCGCTCAGGATGTAAAATAAAAAATTCCATAAGTGATTACCTTAGAGACTTTTTTTTTTTTAATATGTATGTCATACGGGTATATATCCCCTTTATTTTTGCAAATGAGGGCTTGTAATTATTGACATAGTATAAATAAACATAAGAGGGACAAAATACACCTTTATTTCCACATAAAATATTGTCGCCATACATTGTACTAGGAACATAAATTACATTTGTCAAATAAAATGTGTGGGTTTTATTTAATCTAGCACATTTTGTTTTATAACTATAATGGCTGAAAACAGATAAATCATTTTTTCTTTTATATTATTTAAATGCATATAAGATAAAACATTTTTAGCAAAAAGTACCACCTGAAGAAAACCTAATTAGTGGCAGAAAAAAAACAATATATAGATCATTTTAGTGTGATGAAGAGAAAATAACCTGTGGTACGGAAGTGGATAAGCATGGTTACTGTCTAAGTGAAGAAGCTGTTCCTGTGCCTGGAAGTTTCTGTTGCAACTGACCAGTATCTTACACCTGAAGTCATAAGTGACGTTGGACGAGCTGACAGTGATGCTGGGTGAGCTGATGGTGATGCTGACCTGGCTTACTGTGATACTGTGCTGGCTGTCCTGTCTGGCGATGATGCTGGGCTCATTGTCGTGGTTGGCGGTGATACTGAGCTGGCTGGCGGTGATGCTGTGCTGAGCTGGCATGCTGTGCTGACTGGTTGCTTTCAGGAGGAGGCTGCCAGTCACTGGGACTATGGTGACCTAACATGCAGGGACTCCAGGGAGCAGAGCTACAAATGCCCTCCAGCCTGCTGGTGGACATCATATGAGGCGAGTCCTCCTTCATAGGCAGCCCGGCCCCATGTTATCTCCACCTCCAGGCTGGTGAGCATCTGTAGCTCAGTCCCCTGCCCTGAAGAAGACTTCTGTGTGGAAACTGGCTGGAGACCCTTGTCCTGGTGGCAAGGTTATGGTTAGACGTTTAGGAAGGGGTCCATGTTGGAAAGGGCGTTAGTGTTAGGGGTCAGGAGAGAATTGAAGAGGAACTGTAGTTAAAATAACTAAATGAATATGATGGCTTTTTTTTTAACAATATTCATTTAGAAATAATTTATAGTTAATGTTTGCTCATTGTAAAAGCTTTCTTCTACCTGATTTAAATTCCGTAAATTATAAGTATGTGAACATTCTCTGCATTTTGTAAGCATTGTACTAATGTAGCACATATTTTAACCTATTCATTATGTCTCATGCATGACTGGGATACAAACAATTATGACTGCTCGTCATGCAGCTGTGTCGCAGATGACAATCTGTAGTCAAACAACTACAATGTCAATATTTTTAATACCAATATTATTATTATTATTATTATTCTATATATGTGGCACTGTTATCTTCCACATTGCTTTTTACAGAGTCCATAGTGATGTTACTGATCATCCTCAAAGGAGCTCACTATCTAATCCTACCATAGTCATAGTCTAATGTCCTACCATATTATTATTATTATGTATTTATACAGTGCTGACATTTTCTGCAGGACTTACAGAGTACATAGTCTAATATATACACAAACCTACAGGACAATCTGTGCCTGCCTGTGATGGAGCAGCCTGGGCCCCAGAGGACCAGGGGCCAATGTCCACCACTGATTCTACTGTATATCAGTACAGTGCCTATTTAATATAAGCATAAAGGTTTACAAAGTGGATACGTTATTACATTAGGTTAGGAATTAGAAGTGCTTTGCTTAGGAAATAGCATCAATAACATCTTTTTAATTCATATTAACCACTTAAGGACCAGGCTATTTTGCGCTGATCTGTGCAGCGTGGGCTCTCCAGCCCACAGCACAGATCAGCAGACAGCCAGGGCGACCAGACTTCCCCCCTTTTTTCCCCACTAGGGGGATGTCCTGCTGGGGGGGGTCTGATCGACGCCGGCTATTTTCACCTTGCGGGGGGGGGCTCCTCAAAGTCCCCCTCCGCAGCGATTTTCGGCCTCCCTGTACTTCCCTTCCTCTCCTCTTTCCCCTGGGCGGCGCAGGACGGAGATCCGTCCTGCACCGCCTCTAATAGGCTTCAGCCTATCAGCTGCCGGCGATCCCCAGCCAATCAGAGGCCGGGGATCGCCGATCTCCTTTATGGCGCTGCTGCGCAGCAGCGCCGTATGATGTAAACAGCGGGGATTTCTTCCACAAGTGTTTACATTTCGCCTGCGAGCCGCAATCGGAGGCTCACAGGCAGTTCACGGAGATACCCTCCGAGAACTGACATGGAAAGGCCGCTCGAACGAGCGGCCCTTTCCATGTAAAACCACTTAACACCTAGGTCCGCCGATCGGCTGACCGTGGTCGTTAAGTGGTTAATTCTCTCAATATTTGTGTGTTCTAAGGCAGCTGCTGAAGTTTTGTAGTCGTGGAAGTTTTTTCTGTAAGATCTGGCCACTGAAAAAGGCAGAGTTTGCCGCCATTGAACAAAAATGACTAAAGGTAATTTACAACATGCTGCTTTTTGTAGCTAGTGAGTTCTCACACATGATACTTGCTTGTTCTCATAGAGAGAGTTTCCATATTCAGTAATAGTTCTCGGGGTAAATATGGATAGTTAATAAATTGCAAATTTCTCTTCAAAACAGAGAATTTCTGCTAAAAATAGATTATTTTTATGGAATGCCTAAGTAAGTACATAATCAAAATATCTGCAGCATTCCAGAGTGCCAAGGTATTCTTAGAGACGTTTCAGATTTCAGACTCGTCACCATAGATAATCTGGCATATATTAGACCTGAAATACTACTACTCTATTTTCCTATGATTTAAAAAGAATGTTCTGAGACTACATATAGTAGAGATACTGAGGGTGAGACCCTCAAAATAAAACTTTGTAAATGAAATACACTTCAGGCCCATACACTATATGTTTTTTATTTCACCGCATTTTCCCAAAATGCAGAAATGCATTTGTACGAACAACCCATGTTAATTGATGGGCTTGTTCAAAACGAATGTGTTTCCATTGCCAGCTTTTGTTGTGTTTGTTTGTTTTAAACCTATGTGTTTTATCATTATGTATTTTATGTGTACAAACATGCATATCTCTCAAAAATTTGTGCATGTAAGAATAAATGCATTTTTGTAACTGACAACTGTGAATGCAGCATTTCTGTTTCAAAGTGGTGATAGGGCTTATTTGCAGTTTCTTATTACATCATATATTTTTAAGTAAAACTGAAGTGAGCTAAAATAAAAAAAAAAGGTTAGATACTCACCTATGGAGAGGCAAGACTCTGGATCCAATAGTGCCTTCCCGGTCCTCTGTCTGTCCTCTTGTTCTGCCAGGCTCCAATTAAGTTCTTTGACCCTCCTTGGGCAGCCTTTGGAAGTACTCGTGTCCCTGAGTACTTAGGTACTTATATTAGGTAGCCATGTGTACACTGCAGATAGCAGCATTAAAGCAAATCTGTAGCGATGGGGAAAAAAAGCCTGATGCTGATGCTTACCTATGGAGAGGGAAGGCACTGGATGCTATTGAGCCTTCCATGCCACCTTCCATGACCTCTCTCGGTCCTTTCGTTCCAGCATTATGTTGGAAGTTCTCAGAATGTTTTGGGAGCACTTGTGTCCCCGATTTCTGCCGAAGAAGGTCGACTCCGTACTGCATATGTGCCCACATGTGCTGTAAGGAGCCGCCTGTCTTCGGGAGCACTCAGAGACACAAGTACTCCCAAAGCCTTCCGAGGGTCCCTGAAGGTGTATTCCACCAGTTTGTTGAATACATAAAATGGGGTTGACAGTGCTGGAACGAGGGTACTAATAGGGGCAGGGAAGGCTCAGTGGGATTGAGAGCTTTCTCTCTCCATAGGTAAGTATCAGCCCTTCATTTTTGTTCAACACTGCAATTCACTTTAAGTAACTATTTGAGCTCTCAGCAGTGTAGCCATGTCTCCCACTTGCCCCAGTTAGAATTATTGGGTTGCTAATATAGTAGTATTAGGTAGCCAAATGATCCTGTCTAGCCAAGATAACAGGGTTTGCCCCCAACCGCAGATAGTTGTGTTAGGTAGCCATGTGTAGCCCCCACCCCTGATAGAAGTAGTATATGCCATGTGTAACCTCCCCCCCCCCTCACCCTTGAAAGTATTATTAGTTGTCTATGTATGCCCCCTACTCCAGATAGTAGTATTAGGTTGATATATATGCCCCCACTACAGATAGTAGTATTAGATTGATATGTATGTCCCCCACTCCAGATAGTAGTATTAAGTAGCAATGAGTGCCCACCTACCTCAGATATCAGTATTAGGTAGAGATGGGTGCTCGCCAGCCCCAGATAGTAGTATTGGGCAGCCATGTGTGCCCTTCACTCCTGATAGCAGTATGATGTGCCATGTGTGCCCCTCATACCAGATAGTACTATGTAACCACGTGTGCCTCCCCATCCCAGGTTGTAGTATTAGGTGACCATGTGTGTCCCACTTCAGATAGTAACATTAGGTAGCAATGTGTGCCCACCTATCTCCTATAGCAGTATTAGGTAGTTGTGTGTGCCTCCAACCCTAGTTAGAAGCATTAGGTAGCTATGTGTGTGTCCACACCCTAGATAACGGCACTAGGTAGCCATGTGTGGCACTCATCGCCCCCAGAGCAAAGTAAGAACAGCAGATTTTGTTGGAGGCACTCCACTGTCCTGACGGCATCCTCCTCCTTCAATCTGAGTTCCGTTGCCTCTAATGACTCCAATCCAACAGTTGCTTACATGACCTGAGGTCATGTGACCCCAATGATCATGTGATCATGTGAGCAGTTGTGACAAAAGCTATGGACGTGCATAGGAGGGAGGAGGAAGCACTGGCTGGACAGCACTGTCAACTCTACATTTCAGGCCCTGTATGGGCACCTTCAGGAGCACGGGCCCATTGCAGCCCCTGCAACCATGGATCCTATGCCACCTATAGGCAGTTATTCTAAGCACTGATGATTTCCATTAGGATGCTCAGTGCAAAAGATACCGTAGTTGTGCATCCAGAAACTCGGAGAACAAACACCTCACAGAATGCTGAGAGTCCCCACAGAGACAAAACTCTGACATAGTTGTCATTGACATTGCCCTCACTGCATGCACGAAGGTTGTTTGCAAATGTATAAATATGAAACTGAGAGAAAAGTGCTTGCAACATGCATTATATTTAAATTACGCATTTTATTCTCGTGTTGAATTGTTAATGAACTTTAGTTAAATTATTTACCCTTTCAGCTCAGCCTTGCACAAAATATATGGCGCACTCATTATTAATTAGGAGAGAATGTTCTTCAGTGCATTTTAAATTGATTTCCATATATACAAAGACTGATCTACTATAAATACTGCATGTCACTATAATTCTGTCACTAGAAATATCTGCATGCTTCTTTTTTAGAACTCAAATTTTCTGTAGGGAAGAAAAATATTCCCTCACTTTATGTTTTACAAAAAAGGATCAACCGAAGAGCCTGAGTTTGCACGGAGTTGTGGAGTCACATGTTTAACTGCACAAATCTGTTTCTTAAAGTAACCCTGTCAGTTAGAAGAAGTGACTAACTATTCTGCAGGCTCTTTGTGGTGATGCAAAATACCTTTCTCAATTTTCAGCTTTGTGTCCCCAAGGAATACTTAGATTTTGGGCAAGGGTGTACTATAGGGGAGTAGCTCCTGCATCCTTTTCTGTAAGGGCCCTCAACTACTAACCTTTGATCCCACCGATACAGGGGTACATCCTCAACATTGAGTATCTGTGTCTTCACTTGTCGTGGGTGTGAAGCGTATCATGGACTCCGTTGTTTTATGACCCTCGGTTGTGAGGGTCACCACGGTTAGGCAAGGGAAGGGATGTGAATACTGGGGAGACCCCAAATATACATTATAGGCAAATGTTTATATACATTAAGAAGATATCTTAAACAGGGTTCCATTAGACATCACATAGAAAAAAGAGTAATACCACTGTAAGACCTCTTGGAGAAAAATAGCACCTCCACTTGGGTTAGCAGAGAGTCCAAGAGTCATTCTCAACAAGATTAACCCCCAAAATGTTTTACTTCTCCTTTATATATTTTAAATCAAAACAGCTAATTTTGGCACAGCACTGAGCCAATGATTTGGGTGCTGTCATTGGATGTAATAAGAATCACAGCTAAAGCGGCACTCACTAATTTCAAAATAGCACAAATACAAGGAAATTCGGACCCCAGCAATAGCTTGTGCCTGAACTGCATGTCCCACCGAGTTGCTACAACTCGGAGGGGGAATAGTATTTAGCTCAGGCAGGAGTTTGGCTGCAGCAGGGTGAGCCGTCTTTTCAGCTTCATCCTGCACCCAAAGTTGCCTGCGTCATTTTTGAATGTACGCATTTTAAATATTGTTTATTGACTGCCTTTTATATTACATTTCATAAGAAAATGTAATAATACTATGTAGTCAAAGTTAGTAGTTCAAAATAATGATTATTTATTGGTTCAGCTAAATATTCCACTCTTTCAAGACTACTGAGGATCTCTCTGTCAAGGTATCAGTAATCTAGAAGTTAATCTACTGGCACACAAATACAAAGCCCAACTTGGCAGTAAGGAGGGCTTTGAACCTATGGGATTAGTTATAATACAATCAGATCAGAGTGCACCTTCAAAAAGATATTTGGTAGTAACAAAGCTTTCTTACTCTATCTATCAACATAGATAACTATTATTTTAGTAAAATTAACTAATACAGAGGTACCTGTAAAGTAACACCGTGTGGAGTAATTGGGCTTTAGCAGCACAGCTTAGTTTTTGCAGTGCAAATAAAAATCCCCAGCACACGCTACGATCAGGAGTGCTGAGTAGAGTGCGCTGCTAACTTAGGTGCACCCCCTGTAAAGTGCCAGATGCTCATATAAGCCCACCCTCAGCCCTCTCGGGTCCTGTGGATTTGAAGGATGTGATCCCCGCACGTTGATTGGCCCAATAGGCTGCCTGTCACTTGACTTGTATAATGCTAGATATGCTATTTGTCTACATGATAATTTTAGCGACCTTTTGGCAATATAACTCCATAGAAGATACGGTCTGATGTAAAAGGGGGAGGTCCAGTATGCCCAAACAAAGTAGATGATGAGAAGATAAACTATTCAGGCCCACATGCGATATACCCACTATGCCCAAATGGGAGTCTAAAGACGAATGGTCCCAGTCAGAAATATTGTAATATTCTTCAGATACGCAGTATGAGAGGTCCACATGTTAAGATGTTACTCCATGATGTTGGAAAAAAATAATCAATATTTAGTAACAGTTTAGAACAATAAATTCTGTCTACTTAGATGTATAAAAACTGAGGTCAAATACAAAGGCATTCCCAGATATAGACTGAATAGAAATCTAAAGCAATATTTGTAGCGCAATACATGTATGGCAGAATGCTCACAATAAGTGTCCCGTAAAATGTCGCTACTGGGTCTATTATACGTTTGGTAAATTAGAGCCCAAAATACTATTATCTTTTTCAGCAAAAAGAAATGATAATGTGTAGCAAGTGAAGTTCCATACTGAGAAGCATTGTAACTGATGAGAAGTAAGGATATGTTGACAATACCTAGCTGGTCATTGTTTTATATGTTGAATAAGGGCTCAAAAGTAAGGAATGAGGGAGGAGTTGTTGACTTTTATTTTAACCTAGAATCAAAGTCTCGGTTCACAAAGAATGTAAGGTAATTTGGGAGGTGTTTGAAATCATAACAGCTTTTCTACTGATTTAAATGCAAATAGCATAACATCTCAAATGCATCTATATTCCTGAAAGCTTTCAGGTCACTTCATAAATAAGCACTAGGTTAATTTATCTCCACTTGTCTTCTGAAGATAAAATAACTGTCATTTCAAATCACAATTCTTTGTGAATAGAGCCCAATGTTTTTTTTCGTTTGTGTGTTTGTTTGTTTTATTCTCCCTAGCTCATGTATTATAAGGTTTACTTGTGTATTTACTCAAAACATCCTACTGTCATTTAATGATGGGTGCTTTTTTGAAGCTTTTACAAAAATTACCGGTTTCAAAGACAGGTGAATACATCCTTTTTACAAAAGTTTAATACTCGGAAAGTGTGCCAAACTGTAGTAATCCAGTATACAAAAAGACTGCACCAGGTATCTTCAAATATCAGATGATGATTGAAATACGGATAAGAGTTATGCCTTTCACATGCTTATGCATGAAGATTGCTGCCACAACCTTTTTCTTAAATGAGTGTTCCCACTGTTGAAACTTCAGAATGAATTCATAATGCATTGGCGTTACTGTCAGAGTTTAATTGCTTTGCCCTTGACGATCTACCACGAGATCAGGGGCAAGTCGATGGATGCGTCCTGTGCACCCATTTATGCCTGTCTCCATTTGGGGCAGCAGGATGTTTACCCATCAGACCTGCATGTCGTGCTTTGGTTGAGGTATACTGATGACATGCTCCAGGTCTGGCGGGGAACTGAAACACAGCTGGCTGGTTTTGTAGACATGCTGCAATGCAACACCAGGAATATATGGCTTACATATCAATATGACAAATAAATACTTTTATTTATCTTTCTTAGATCTGATGATAAGAAAATATGCCAGAAATTGCAGTGGAGTACTTTTCAGAAGCAAGGAAACACCCTGCTGCACATCTCCAGTTGTACCAGCTATACCTGGTGGCCAATTTGTACGCATCAAGCTAAACTGTTCATCTGATATAGATTTCATAAACGAGTCTTCGGTACTAAAAAACAGGTCCCTAAAACATGGCTATCCACCCAAAATGGTACAGCTAGCCAAGGAAAAGGTGAGAGAAAGAGATAGGGGGTCACTGTTGTCAGGCTTAAATAGAAATGATATTCCAACCTCAAATTACATAATTCGCTTTGCAGCTAATTTTGGACCGCATTGGTATGACCTACAGAGGACTCTACAAACACATTGGCATGTCCTTATGTTGGACTGGGAGCAACAGCACCCTGAGGAAGCCCCATGAAGTGTGGCAAAACGCTTAGGTGAGCTTGGCTTATCCGGATGAGTGCACACGCTTGAATCCATCGCAACCTCACCACTGGAGCCGTTGCAAGCTGCTGGTACTATGTAGTAGTTGCTCCATGGACTATTGCTCTCACTGGCTACACCAGCTGAAGGATTTACCACTCTCCCCATGCACTGGCAGCAGACATTGTCATCGAGTGAGCGGCCACTCATCATCTGAACGCAAGTATCCATTGCAAGAGAACTGTCAAGTACACCTGCTGTGGTGTTGATGTTTGTGAGGGTGCATACAGATGGAGTGTCCTGCTGAGCCAGTTGTGTTGAAACAGTGAGAAGTCACAACAGCATAGTTATGTTGGAAGCATAAAGCATAGTGTCACCCATTTAACCAGCCAGCTGTGAACACTGTTTGGGGTGGTTGATAGAAGAGTCTTTTTTTGGACAGCAGCAGCACAGGTATTTGCATAGGAAGCAGCTGGGCCATCACCATGTACATAAACTCCTGTCAAGCTCCCATTTGTGGCAAAGTGAGCACTCCTGGCATGGCCAGATTTATACTCTAAATGCCCCTAGGCCAACTTTCTTGTTGCTCCCCTTCCATGTGCAGCAACGTCCCTGCATTCCATGTGTAGCCCCCTCATTCATTTGAAACATCAACGCACAGCAGCCCTTCTCTTACATATGCAGCTCTCTTAGACAGGAGCAACCCTCTTCCATGTGTTTTTGCCCATTTTCAGCCACTCTTTTCAAGTTGAAGCCCCCTCCTCCACATGCAGCAGCCCTTCTTCTATATCCTACCACCCCCTTGAGCTGCAGCCGCCTAAGGCACGGGCCTTTGTGGCCTTCCCAAAAATCCGGCCCTGGCTCCTTGCCAAGATCCATATGTTTTTAATGTGTATGTCTGCTTTTAAATGACCTTTTGATACATCATACTGTGAATTAGCCAAGGCTGCAATTAATGACACAAAAACTCAACACAAAAAAATAGAATATGGTGCAAAGTCCACTTATTTCAGTAACTCAACTTAAAAGGTGACTAATATATGAAATAGATTCACTACATGCAAAGCGAGATATTTCAAGCCTTTATTTGCTATAATTTTGATGATTATGGCTTGCAACTTATGAAAACCCTAAAATCAAAATCTCAGACCATTACAATTTTATAAAACATTCAATATTCTAGGCTCAAAGTGTCATACTCTAATCAGTTAAGTAATCCAAAACTTTTGCAAAGGGTTCCTATGTCCTATTAGTTTCACCTTTTAAGTTGGATTACTGAAATACATGGAATTTTTGCACAATATTCTAATTTTTCGAGTTTCACTTGTATTTACATGAGAATACTGCAAAAGTGTTGGGTTTTGGTTATATGCGATATTGCATAAGCTCCTCCTTGTGGGTTAGTAGTTTACATGCTAATTAACTGGCTCTCTTTTCCTAATAGCTGCACTTTCATATGCTTACAAGCATGTATCCTAAGAGTGTAGCCATTTCTACTCTCTGAGAAAGAAGGCTTGTGAGCATCTGAAACACGTAAGGTGTAGATTTTTGTGACCTTGGGATCTACAATAAAGCATTTAACTTTTTAGGAATATTATTCCTTTTTAACTTAATAAACATGTTTAAAATGGATTTAACTTGTACATTTTCTAGTGAAGCACTGCATTTGTTTCAAGAGTGTTATTCACCCTGGAAGAAATATTCTATTTTGTTCTCCACATCAGACTAGATCCATGATCTTAGAGGGCAGCAGTAACTGTTATCTCACAAAGAGCATAAAGCCTCATCTACACACGTAGATGACGCTGCGATCCGGCGGCTCGATTAGCCGCCGGATCGCCTCGTCCGCGTCCCCCCGCGTCCCCGCTCGCCGCGCATGCGTCGGATTCGATCCGCCCTCGTCCCCACCCGGCGCCACTTAACTTCCGCTCGATTCCCTGCCATTGTCCCCTCGTGGGGAACGAGCAGGGAATCGGCGGTGGCAAGATCTGCCCTGTCGGATCTTATCAATCGAGCCGCATCAGCGGCTTGTTTGATAAGTAACATCGGAGCCTCATCTACGCTTGTAGATGAGGCTTAAGAGTATACAGGGTTGGAGGAGGCACCCCAGTGTGAGTGTAAACTACCAATTTAGTAGTTAATAGGCAACAGTCTTACCTCGATATGGAGGTTAAAGAGTAATTTGTTGGACACCAAAAACAAATGATGCATTTGTCAAGTTTCACTAAATTCTTCAGGTTAATAACACAGTGTCTAAGGATAAACATATGTAGAAAAACGCTCACTAACATGTGCTGATGCATACCATTTTCTTGTCATACCTGACACCCCTTTATTACTATGTCACATAAATAATAATAAGATTAATGAACAGACCCAATATACCAAGGAGAAATAAGTATAAACTTTAGTTGACAAGCCCCCAAATGTTCCAGATGTTCACCTGGTCTGGACTTTTTTAAAGCGGTATTGTCACCATAAAAATAAAATTTCAACAGCAACTGGTCTGAGTGTATTAAGTGATAAAGATGCTAATCCTGCATTCAAAACTTCCAAAACTTTTTCTGCTGTTATGGTTTGGAGTTATCACATACCTTAGGAGCACTGGCTCTTTAATTGCCATTGCCATCGGCTGGCAAAACAGTTGCATGCTGGTGGGTCTTTTTATCTACAATATATTCCTTCTCTTCCCTTTATTCCCCCCCCCCCCCCCCCTTCTAATGACACAAGACAGTGCACTTCCTAGTATAGACTTCAGTGAGAGTGTCTGAGAACTTTAAAACTTGGATCTTCTGGGACATTGACTTAAGAGGCACCAGGTAATAATAAATACAATAAATGGGAAGGATTATGCTGACATTAAACTTACCTCCAAAAATAAAAGGCTCAATTCTATTCAATTGTAAATTTTATTGGCATCATGGCATGTTGCAACACTTTTTGTGGGTCTGGCCCACTACACTTCATCAGGTATTTTGCCGGTTTAGCTACATTCTCTCAGGTATGAGGGCCTATATAAGGGTTCCATTAAGTCAATGTGAAATTTGGGATTCAAGGAGATATTAATAAATATAGAGCTAAGAGAGCCAGGACATATTATTAATCAATATTCCATTTATTTATGATAATTCAGTATCCAAAAACAGTTCACTGTTTTTGGATACTGAATTATCATAAATACCTGTAAATAAAATATTGATTAATAATAGGTCCTGGCTCCCTTAGCCCTATATTTATTAATAACATACAGATTATAAGGTTTGAGACGGGTATATAAATAATATTTTGAGGTTGATATCCCGTAGCCTTTTGTTTAATTTGCATTTAAGGAGATATCCAGATCTGAGGTAGGGACACTATGTGAAAAAAGAGGGTATTTGCGGTCCTGAGTGGGGTAATTTAAGCATTTGGTGCATAGTTTACCTAGAACGTGAAGTTCTCTTGCAAAAATACAGGTCTATCTATTTACTAAGAGCAAAATCATATGTCTATGGCAGTGGTTCTCTTGCCCTCACTCTACACCTAGATCTTCCAGTTTTCTTATTGATAGGGTTTAAGCCCCAACTGAGAGAGGCATCATAGACAGTGTTTACACAGACATCTACTTGGAGATTACAGAGATTACAGAGGTGCCAGCAGGATAAGAATTGATAAAAGTTTTAAAATTGCTAGGGAGACAGTGGTGGACTTACCTCCGGAAAGCAGACACAATAAACTGTACAATTCCAATAAATAAATTTATTATAATTACCCCAAATGATGCAACGCGTTTTGCAGGTGTGGCTCGCTTCATCAGGCAATAAGATAGGGGACAAACAGTAATTTGTTGGTAGCAAGAACAATGCCTCTGTGAGGCGTTTTTCATGCTACCAAAATAAACACATGTTAAACAAAAAGGTGAAAGTTTTATACAAAAAAAAAAAAACATAAATAGTTACCTTAGGGTCTGAGCATTTTTAATATGTATGTAATGGGGGTATATTACTGTTATTTTAGCAAATAAGGTGCTTGTAATTATTGATAGGGTACAAAAAGAAAAAATACACCTTTATTTTCAAAAAATATATTGTCACCATATGTTGTACTATCATTTGAATGTTGTGATAGGCAGGACAACTGGGAAAATAAAATGTGTAGGTTTTATCTATAGTAGCATTGTTTATTTTAAAACTATAGGGGGCAGAATTTGAGAAATTGTGTATTTTTTTACTTTTTGTTGTGTTTTCCAATAAAATACATAGAAAAAGTAATTACTGAAAGCAGGTTTCACCCCCAAAAGCCTAATTTGTGTAAAAAAAAACAAAAAAACACCAAGATATAGATCATTTAGGTGTAATAAGTAGTGATAATAGTATTGGCTAATTAATGGAAGGAGCGCAACTGGGGAAAATTGCTTCCGTCCTTAAGGTGAAAACAACTAGCAGGCTGAAGTGATTAAGAGATACAAACAAAAGTGTGTGACACTCATAAATCTCAAACAAAGAATCCAGAATAAGAATGGAGTGTTCAAATCAGCAAATCTCTTGAGGCATATACAATGTTTTTATACACTTATAAAGTAGGACATAGCATAAAATATAATCCAGCAAACCACAGTATGTATAATATAATATTACAGGTTTTATTGAAACTCCTTAAAATGACCCATGTAAAGTTAGTTCAAATACCAGACAGTTTAGATATATTTGTAAAAATCTGATTTATAATGTGAAATGTCCAAGCAAGGGCAGCACGGTGGCGTAGTGGTTAGCTCTCTCGCCTTGCAGCGCTGGGTCCCTGGTTCGAATCCCAGCCAGGGCACTATCTGCAAAGAGTTTGTATGTTCTCTCCGTGTCTGCGTGGGTTTCCTCCGGGCACTCCGGTTTCCTCCCACATTCCAAAAACATACGGATAAGTTAATTGGCTCCCCCTAAAATTGGCCCTAGACTACAGTACTTACACTACATAATATAGACATATGGCAATGGTAGGGATTAGATTGTGAGCTCCTTTGAGGGACAGTTAGTGACAAGATATATATATATACACTGTACAGCGCTGCGTAATATGTCGGCGCTATATAAATACTAAATAATAATAATAATATGGCAGGAAATAAATAGTGTTAAACTGAGTGCCACTTAATGCATTTCACTGAACAATATTACTCAGCCGGTACTGTGAACTCTAAAAAAAATGGTACCCATAAATGCTAGAGAAGTACAATCTAAGTTGTATAGAAAAAAAGGACTAAATATGAAGACAAAAGTGGTCTGTTTATATATCTGTGACATCCCCTGTTTACTGGTATTTTTCTACTGCATACTATACCAGCATTTTCTGTATTGCATCAATAATAAACCTGGAGCATAGTTATTTTGTTTAAAGTTTTAACTATATAACTTTCTGCTGTAAAATTGCTCTATTGTACTTGATATACGTTCATGTGTTTCATCCTATTTTGGCTGTACATTCTCATGTTTTTGTATGGATCTTTGAAGGCATTTGTATTTTTGTTCTCAATAAATGCTTCTGTAAACTAAGTATGAATACAAATGAGCTAGTAATAAGTCTGATCCTGGAGGATAGAACAGTGTGCATTATGCTCCAGGGTACAAAGAAGAGCTATATTGAGAGAAATATTTTGATTCCTAAATTTTAAATGTGCTTAACCCATATTTGACTTACCTGAAAAGTAGAAATTAAGACACATATTATTGAGCCCCTTTGATATCCATGAAGTTCCAGAACTTTAGCTGTATTCATACAGAAAGAAAGTAAGATATGTGAAAGCAGAACAGCTTTACTTCTTATAGAATACCCCAAATTGGCTCCATGTTCCTAACTGCTTTCCAGTCCCTCACAGCTAATGGTTGTTTTATGTCTAGTCTGTAGTTGGGTATGAAAGAAATGCCATTTTTAAAATGTAGATTTCAGTTTTAAAGCAGCTCTGACCAAGTGGGGAAGGAGGGTTACTATTTTAAATACTTAATATTGCTTTTCAATTGTTAGGTATATGAGGCAATAAATCCAGTTGTCTATTTTCTCTCCAGCATCGTCAAATTATGCCAGTGAACATACTCCTCTTCAATGGAGTTGCATACAGCTCAGTAAGAGTTTTTTATGTGTCCATCTGGCTAGCACAATACATTTACTTATATTGTCAGTCTCACTACTATCAAAATGTACAGTTCCCTGTATATTGTTGTTTAATCTCTCATTTTGCATTTTATAATTAGGAAGAATTTGTGAAATTCGCTATATAGAATTTAATTAATTGGTGTTAGCTTAGCGAGAATAAAGTGAGTTAATTGATATTGGCTACTGTGTTTGCAGTTGCAAAGAATCGGACACAACTGAATAGTGACTGAATAGCAACAACTCTACTATATACATGTTTGCAGAAACACGTGTGTGTGTGTGTGTGTGTGTGTGTGTGTGTGTGTGTGTGTGTGTGTGTGTGTGTGTGTGTGTGTGTGTGTGTGTGTGTGTGTGTGTGTGTGTGTGCCATTGTGTGTGTATTTTTGTGCATGTGTGTGTGTTTGGAGGGGTGAGAGGTATTTTTAGAGTGGTCCCAAAAGTTGAAGTAGGCAGCAATAATTATGTACAACAAGCTGTAAATAATTGATATTGCAATTACGTTTTTCCTCCTGCTGAGCTAACAAAAAATTAGAAGATACAACCCTGCTGGCATATTCAATAATTATTAAGCAAATATATCTTCTTGTATATGACATTATCAAATATGCAATGTCATATCGATGACATGTTTTTAGATAAATAATGCCTTGAAAGGTACTGACATTCTAATGTATTCATTTTAACAGCAGGAAGAAAGCCTAAAATATTTTCTTTCAGGAATGTATGGAAATATAGTATTTTAATTATACCAATCAAAGCAAAGGTTTCATTTTAATTAAAAGTGTGGCTGCTAGGGCATACCCACTGTTCCTAGTGAACTCATAAAGAATTCTGCTCAATACTTTCTAAACTTTACATTTTGAGTGTTATTGTCGTATAAAATTGAGTCTAAATCTTTGCCAACAGGCTTTCAGAAGTGTGAATATCCTGTTTCTGTGTATTATTATAATAGTAGCTCAGCAGCTTAAAGCACTTTTCACAGCTGTTTCCATGATATGTGCTTAAGCAGTCTCATCACTTTTATGAGGCCATTAGGAGAGAAGGCCACATAATTACATATGTATCTGAATTTGACGCCATGGAGCATCTTCTGAATTAAAAAAAAATATATCTTTTACCAGATTACTACTATTCCCACTGGTAATACAATACTTTTAAAATCATCTTTTTCTTCAAAACATCTAGAAGTGTTCTTTGATTTGCATGTTTCTTATACTTTATATAAGAATTGGTAGAATACTTTCTCCTTTTACCCCCTATATGGCATTAAAATCATTCTCTCTGACAACCATTAGAGATGGCCCGAACCTCCGATTTTCGGTTCGTGAACCTTCCACGAAAGTTCGCAAACTTTGCGAACCGCAATAGATTTCAATGGGGAGGTGAACTTTGAAAACTAGAAAAATGTATGCTGGCCAGAAAAGTGATGGAACACCTGTTTCAAGGTGTCTAACATATGTAGGGGAGCATGGCGGAGTGGGACAGATGCCAAAAGTCCAGGAAAAAAATCTGGATTGGACGCAAAGCAGCGTTTTAAGGGCAGAAATCACATTGAATGCTAAATTGCAGGCCTAAAGTGCTTTAAAACATCTTGCATGTGTATACATCAATCAGGGAGTGTAATTAGAATACTGCTTCACACTGACACACCAAACTCACTGTGTAATGCACCGCAAAGAGCTGTTTGCGTTGTGACGCCGTGCTGGACTGGTGCGCACCATGGCGAGATTGCTCTTCCTCACTCAGTGATGTCAGGTAATGTCTGACTGCCTTATCAACTTTCGATGGTTCTTTCTCTACCATAGCCGGCGGTCATTGCTTCATTGTGATACGCAAGCCCCTTCACCACGGCACGGTAATGATCACGAAGGGGAATGGGCACATGGACATGCATTTTGTTTTGTTGTTGCAGCTGCAGTGCAGCCAGAAATATTAGGCAGGCATGTACACGCACCAGAAAAATTATTATAGCGGCCGCTGCTAGCAGGAAAAATTCAGGAATTCGCCTGGAGTCCTGGACCCTGTTGCTGGTGGCGGAGAAGGCAGTCAAGCGGCCTGCGGGCAGAGGTGCTGTGTGGGGAGCGACTTAGTTTTGAGGCAGGCAGCCAGTCACACTGCGTTCAGGCAGAGATACTGTCTGTGCGGACTGACTTAGTCTTCGGGCAGGCAGTAGCCCTCCGGGATCCATGCCTCATTCATTTTGATAAAGGTGAGGTACAGCTGCACCGAAGGTCCTTTCTGACAGGATGCTTGAAGCAGGGCAAGACAGAAGTTGGATGGTGAACTGGGACAGCTCTGGCCACAGGTCAAGCCTGCGCACCCAGTAGTCCAAGGGTTCATCGCTGCTCACAGTGTCTACATCCACACTTAAGGCCAGGTAGTCGGCTACCTGCCGTTCCAGGCGTTGGTGGAGGGTTGATCTGGAAGGGCTAAGGCGAGGCATTTGACTAAAGAATGTCCGCATGTCCGACATCACCATGAGATCGCTGGAGCGTCCTGTCCTTGCCTGCGTGGACATGGGAGAAGGATTACTGGCAGTGGTACCTTTATTGCGTTGTGCTGTGACATCACCCTTAAACGCATTGTAAAGCATAGTTGCCAGCTTGTTCTGCATGTGCTGCATCCTTTCTGCCTTCTGGTGAGTTGGTAACATGTCTGCCACTTTGTGCCTATACCGAGGGTCTAGTAGCGTGGCCACCCAGTACAGCTCATTCCCCTTGAGTTTTTTTTATACAGGGCTCTCTTAAAGAGGAACTGTCGCAAAAATCTTAAAATTTAAAACACATACAAATAAGAAGTACATTTCTTCCAGAGTAAAATGAGCCATACATTACTTTTCTCCTAAGTTGCTTTCACTTACAGTAGGTAGTAGAAATCTGACATTACTCTTATTCTTTACAAAGACATTCCCTGAAAAAGATTTATACAATGATGCTGGCCAGCCTCCTTGCACACTGCACACCTTTTTTTGGCAGTTGGACGGAGCAACTGCCATTCACTAAGTGCTTTTAAAAATAAAGAAAACCCTGAGAACCCCCCATGAGAAGATGGACTAGTCCAAAATCTGGTAGATTTCTACTACTTACTGTAAGTAACAGCAACATAGGAGAAAAGTGATTTATGGTTCATTTTACTCTGGAAGAGTTGTACTTCTTATTTGATATGTTTACATGTATTTTAAATTTTAAGATTTTCATGACAGAGGTCCTTTAACAGGATGGACAGCATGAAAGACGCCATCTGTACAAAGTTGGATGCAGACATACTATCCATCTCCTCTTGCTCTTCCTCAGTGACGTCAGGTAAGTCCTCCTCCCCCCAGCCACAAACAATACCACGGGAACGTCGAACAGCACAAGCCCCCTGTGACGCCTGCTGCGGTTGTTCTTCTGCAGCTGCCTCCTCCTCCTCCAAAGAAACACCTTCCTCATCATTTAACTCCTCTTCCCCACACAACTCTTCCTCCTCCTCCTCCCTCTGTGCTGCCACAGGCATTGAGGAAACATCTTATTCTGATGAAAATTACTTCCACAACTGTTCCTGCCGTAACTGTTCCTCTTTACGCTCCTCCACAGCTTGATCCACCACTCTATGCATGGCATGCTCCAGGAAGTAAGCGTACGGGATCAAGTCGCTGATGGTGCCTTCACTGCGACTCACCAGGTTGGTCACCTTCTCAAACGGCCGCATGAGCCTGCATGCATTTCGCATCAGTGTCCAGTTTGGGGGGCCAGAACCTCCCCATCTCCCCAGATTGTGTCCTTCAACTGGAATTGTAGAGGTACTGGGTTTCTCCTGTTCTAGCAGGCGAGAGAACATGACCAGGGTCGAATTCCAGCGAGTCGGGCTATCACATATCAAGCATCTCACTGGCAAGTTGTTTCTCCGCTGAATGTCCGCAAAGCGTGCCATGGCCGTGTAAGACCACCTGAAATCCCCACACAACTTCCTGGCTGCTTCAGGATGTCCTCTAAGCCTGGGTACTTTGACACAAATCTTTAAATGACTAGATTGAGCACATGTGCCATACAGGGTACATGTGTCAGCTTTCCCAAATTCAAAGCGGAAAGGAGATTGCTGCCGTTGTCACACATCATAGAGAGCTGGTCCAGTGTGACTCTCCGCTTTTAGGCAAAACATGTCTAAGATGGCATGACACCGTCGTACCTGGTACACAGCATAAGCCCTGGGGAGATGGTGCTGTGCAGCTGGAGAGGAGATCGCAGCACCAGTAGAGTTGAACTGCCACTCAGCCAAGGAGGAGGAGGAGGACAACAGTGAAGAGGATGTAGCAGGAGGAGAGGAGGTGGCAGAAGGCCTGCCTGCATGCCGTGGAGGTGTCACAAGTTGGTCCGCTGCACAGCCACATACTCCCTGCTTGCTATCGGTCACAAGGTTCACCCAATGGGCTGTGTAAGTTATGTACCTGCCCTGACCGTGCTTGGCACACCAGGCATTCGTGGTCAGGTGGACCCTTGACCCAAGGCTGTGTGCCAGAAATGACACCATTTACCTCTTAACTTCACACTACAGTGTGGGTATCGCCTTTTTAGATAAATAATTGCGGCCTGGTATCTTCCACTGCGGTGTCCCAATGGCCACAAATTTACGGAAGGCCTCAGAATCCACCAGCTTGTATGGTAACAGCTGGCGAGCTAACAGTTCCGCCACACCAACTGTCAGACGCTGGGCAAGGGGGTGACTGGCAGAAATTGGCTCCTTCCGCTCAAAGATTTCCTTCACGGACACCTGGCTGCTGTGGGCAGAGGAGTAGGAACTGCTCAAAGGCAGAGGCGGAGTGGAGGAGGGTGGCTATGAAGGTGCAAGGGAGAAAGCGGCTGAAGATGCTGCACCTGAAGGAGGAAGAGGAGAAGGAGGGTGGCTTTTCTTTTGTGTGCTGCTTTTCCTCTGGTGCTCTTCCTATTGCAGTTTGTGCCTTTTCTCCATGTGCCTTCGTAAGGCACTTGTCCCTACGTGAGTGTTGGCCTTTCCACGGCTCAATTTTTAGAGGCAGAGAGAACAGATGGCATTGTTCCAATCTGAGACAGACACATTAAAAAATGTCCAAACCGCTGAGCCCCCCTGGGGTGATGGCACTATGGTGGCATCAGCAGCTGACGTTGAAGGGCATGTTGGCTGGCTGTCCATAGGTGGCGATACATGGCACCGGGCACTGCCACCAGCTGTTTCTGATGATGAACGCCCCCTGCTTCTTTCAGCAACTCGTCTTCTCCTACTCCTCTCTGACTCCCCCTCTGAACTGTCCCCCTGTTCATCTCCTCTATTGGGAACATACGTGGGATCCGTATCATCGTCATCATCATAATCATCCTGCCCAGCTTCGCTTGCCTCAGACACCTCCAAAACTGCACCAACAGCAGGTACTTCATCATCTTCACACGTTACGTCCATAGTGTCGTCGCCTAACTCAGACATATGAGGTGGTGTAACTTGCTTAGCGCCTTCATCTGGTTGTAACAATAATGGTTGTGAATCAGTTAATTCTCCACCAATTAACTCCTGCGAAGTGCCAAATGCAATGGATATGGTGCTTGTAGTAGCGCTGGTGGCTGCAGAAGATGAGGTGTTCTGTGTTAAATAGTCAATCACGTCCTGACAATCTTGGGAGTTGATGGGACGTGTCTTCTTCTGAGCACTGTACTTTGGGCCAGGGCCGTACGAAATCACATCAACACGAGCTCGCACAGACCTGCCGGGTGGCCTTCCTCTGGGTCTGCCTCTACCTCTGCCTGTTTTGTCCGTTGTGTCCATATCAGGGGGATGAAGTGAAAGGTATGCACTGACTTGAGTAATACAATGTGCAGTCACACAGGTGCAGTTAACAGGTATGCACGGAGTGGTATATCACACTGCGTGCACTCACGTAGGTAGGTGGGTGCACTGAACACAACAGGTAGGTATATGCAGTGATGATGTGGGTGCACTGAACACAACAGGTAGCTATATGCAGTGATGGGTATTACAATGTGCACCTGTCACACACAGACAGGTAGCGGACAGGCACAGTGACAATGCGTGCGCTCACGTAAGTAGGTGGGTGCACTGTGAACAACAGGTAGGTAGGTATATGCAGTGATGGGTATTACAATGTGCACCTGTCACACACAGACAGGTAGCGGACAGGCACAGTGACAGACAGGTAGCGGACAGGCACAGTGACACTGCGTGCACTCATGTAGGTAGGTGGGTGCACTGTGAACTACAGGTAGGTAGGTATATGCAGTGATGGGTATTACAATGTGCACCTGTCACACACAGACAGGTAGCGGACAGGCACAGTGACACTGCGTGCGCTCAATTCACGTAGGTAGGTGGGTGCACTGTGAACAACAGGTAGGTAGGTATATGTAGTGATGGTAATACAATGTGCTCCTGTCACACACAGACAGGTAGCGGACAGGCACAGTGACACTGCGTGCACTCACGTAGCTAGGTGGGTGCACTGTGAATAACAGGTAGGTAGGTATAAGCAGTGAGGGGTATTACAATGTGCACCTGTCACACACAGACAGGAAGCGGACAGGCAACAGGTAGGTAGGTATATGCAGTGATGGGTATTACAATGTGCACCTGTCACACACAGACAGGTAGCGGACAGGCACAGTGACACTGCGTGCACTCACGTACCTAGGTTGGTGCACTGTGAACAACAGGTAGGTAGGTATATGCAGTGATGGGTATTACAATGTGCACCTGTCACACACAGACAGGTAGCGGACAGGCACAGTGACACTGTGTGCGCTCAACTCACATAGGTAGGTGGGTGCACTGTGAACAACAGGTAGGTAGATATATGCAGTAATGGGTATTACTATGTGCACCTGTCACACACAGGTAGTTACTGAATGTGCTGGGCCTGGCAGTGGCACACACACAGTATGAATTATCAAGGCTGTCTATGCAAACACAAGTGTCAGTGGGACACACACAAAAAAAATAGATCACAAGAACAAGATTAGCTCTCCAAAGAGCTGTTGTGGGGTGCTATTTTAACAATAAGAATCAGCAAGGAGCAAGCTAACAAACCTACAAAAGCCTAACCAATCTTTCCCTATGAGAGTCTGCAGCAGCAGCAGCTGTCCCTGCTCTATTTACTGCAGGCACACAAGTGAGTAAAATGGCCGGCGGTGCCTGCCTTTTATAAGGGGGGGGGAGTGGCTCCAGGAGGGAGTGTAGCCTGATTGGCTACAATGTGCCTGCTGACTGTGATGTAGAGGGTCAAAGTTGACCCTAACGGTGCATTATGGGGTGAACCGAACTTCCGGAAAAGTTTGCGGTTCTCCGCGATCGCGAACCCCCGGAAGTTCGCCGGGAACCATTCGGGCCATCTCTAACAACCATATGCATGGGCATAGACTGTTATTTGTAGAAAAAAAAAAAGGAACAAATATTGGTACTGCTCTTTGCAATGGGGAAAACTAATTCTGTGTGCAATTTTCTTTTAATTTGCACTAACATTTTTGTTCTGATATGATAATCATCAGTTTAATACCATACTCTCTGCCATTCTCTCTGGCTCTGGATACCTGAAAGATTTGCTGCTCCTATATCACACCTAACTTGGTCACCTCCAGTGTTCACATCAAAACCTTTGGAGCTACAGGCTTCTGTCATGCTGTTCCTACCCACTAAAACTCCTTGCCACACCCATCCCTGGAGGCATTTAAGTCCAAACTGAAAAGCCACTTGCTTAGTATGGCATTTATGAAAACATATTTTGCCTCTTTAACACATTCACCCTGCACTATAGTATGTATTGATCTGAGACATATTATCTACAGAATGTGTTTTGAGTCCTATGATAGAAAAGTGCTTTACAAATGCTGTTAGCGTGTTCATAAATGCTCAGTAAGGTGTAAAAACAAATTCTACTAATCAATGATAAACTATAGTTAATGGAACTTGTCAGATCTCCTACAGTGCTTACTTGAAAGTTCTAATGCTGGGTACACACCATGCGTTTTCCCGCTCGATCTGCGGGTCGATTGGGATTGATTCGACTATTTCCGACGTGCTCAATTTGGGCTTCGATTGTTCCTGCCGTCGATTTGCATGTTAAGTATGCAAAATCGACGGCAGGAATGATCGAAGCCCAAATCGAACCCGATCGACACACAGATCGAGCGGGAAAACGCATGGTGTGTACCCAGCATAAAACAAGAAACAATGTGATTGGTGGCTTCATGCTTGTCTGAGTTTCAAGGCTAAAAGAATGAGCTGGCTCTGCCTGGAAGATGCAGGCTATTATTGTTATCACAGGACAAGTAACTTTGTTTATTCAAAATTAATGCAATGACACAAAGGGCAGTATTACCTTTATTGTTCTTTTAGATTACGTCTCAAAAATAATGGTCATTCAAAACCAAATCCTAATAATTGATATGTACGTTTAGTGATTCATTTCATGTATTGTAGTGTTCGCCTTCAGATAATGGGATTGGCGGTGCTGCATTTGATTGGTGTTTCCATAGTTTTGTACTGTATCAAGCAATAAAAAAGCTATCCGGAATGGTGCAACCAAAATTGAATGGTGCAAGGTGGTAAAATCAATTTTCAAACATGAACAGATCAATCATACCTAGTAAGGATAAGATTTTTTTGCAATATTATTCCGGTGAAGAGTTAAACAAATAGAAGGGCAGAAACTGAGCCAGACATATAGAGTAGTGTAGGATAGGTAATAACTAAGATAGTGTTATAGAGGCAGCAGGTGATAAGTGACAAATGATGGTAATTTGGTCATTTCAAACTCAGATCAGCATTGAGATGTGTTTTGTTTTGGTTTTTTTGTGCCAAACAGATTAATCACACTGAGTTCAAAAGTTCTCATATTCATCTAGGTACACCTTCATTTTGTTTTTAAACAACTGTGTGACTAAAAACACTTGTACAAATAAAGATCACTTTGTCCTTAGTTTGTATGAAAATAATGTATATTGTTTAGAAAAAAAAACTATGCAAATATTTGAAGTAAAACAAAATAAATCTCTAGCACTCTAAAAAGCGTGGGGGTGGGAAAGAGGTGGAGAGAAGGAGGGTAGCAGGTTTGGCAAAAAAAAGAAAAATAAGAGAGGGGAGATGGGAAAAGTTAGGAAAAGGGAGGTGGAATCGGAAATGGAAGAGGAAGAGGGGAGAGTGGGGGGGGGGGATGAATGATTGACTATGTACAGAACAAGCTGAGATACTGACTAAAGAATTTGTTAAAAGGTGCTATGGTGGCAATGTTTGTCAATGGAAAACTGATGAAGTTCATAGGTTGGATAAAGCTGCCCTGAATCAGGTAAACATGTAAAAAGAGGAATGTGCTCCATAGAGCTTACCTCACACCAGTTATACTAGCAAAATACTGGGTGGGAGTGTCTGACAAGTGTCTCAAGTTGCTCAGGGTACCTTTTCCACCCAATATGGGCATTCCCACAAGTCAACAGATATTGGGCCCAAATGTTAAAATTCCTGTTTGATTACATTGGCTGCTCTATGCCAGAGATCCACAAATGTATCTCCTAAACATATTCTCTGGACATGTCGCAGAGTAGTACAAAAAGCTTATCTACTTCTAGTCATATTCTCCACCAAGTCATAGTGGAGCCTAGTGCTAGTGCTGGGCTCCTCTATGGCTCATTGGAGATTTGACTCTCTTTATATGCCTGAAGAAGTGAGAACCTAGTCCTGAGAAATATGTTGCAATCTATGAGAGTTTTGTTTATTTGGATAAATAAAATTATAGTTCTTAACCACTTGAGTACCAGCACCCTCTGCCCCCTTAAGGACCAGAGGGTGCTGGTACAGTAAACCGCCGCTTCCCGACGAATCGCCGCTAAAATCCGCTGCTCCCGCCAGTCACGTCGCTCTTTCCCCGCCGCGGGCTGCTCTCTCTGCCCTCGCTGCTCTCGCTTTCATTGGCTCCTGACCCTGTCATTCCATGTAAGCCAATGGGAATGGCTTACATGAATGACAGGGCCAGGAGCCAATGAAAACGGCTCCTGCCCAGCTCACAGTGCTCTGCCGTCATAGAGACGGCACGGCAGCTGATTGCGGTGGAGACAGAGCGGACAGCGCGGCAGGGACAGGCGGGGGCGCGCGGTGAATGGGACGTAGAGTTTACGTCCGGTCAGAACTGCAGCGCCCCCTGCCTGCTGTAGATTTCAACTACGCCGGTCCGCAGGTATTTAATCTCACCATTGAGTTTTTTTTCCTCAAGAAGAGTGACGTTTACTTTTACCTCCTCTATTTCTAAACTGTTTTTAATTATTTTATCTGAACCATGTACAAATGCAAGTAAGAAGGCATGTTTATACGAGGTGTTCATTATTTAGAGTAGGTACTGCCAGGCAACCGTTTGGAGGTCTGCTCAACAAGAAGAAGAGAGATGCCAATTAAGGCAGTGGTCACACTTGAAATCGCGTGCGAAAATGTACACAATGCTTCCCAATGTACTATTGCAGCATACTGGGAGCAATGTGTGTTTTTCTGCAGTGGGGACAAAAAAAAGCTGGCACTTCTGCTTTTTATCACACAACGTGTGCGATTCCCTAATGCCAACAGTCAGCTGTTCTCAGCTGGCTACCGGCCAATAACGCAGATTCGGCCATGTGAAAACTTTGCCATTTTTCCGCGGCCTCAAGTGTCACTGTTCTCTATGTCATTCCAACGTGTTATAAAGAAAGTGGCCTTTCTAGCACTCACAACATACAAGCTAGTGGAGTCCAGACACAGTGGAAGCTCTTGCATTGGCCAGCCAGGTTAGAGGGTGAGGGTATACAACTGAAGAGAAAGATAATTGGAAGAATTGTAAATTCACACAGTCTCTTCAAGCACACAGAGACTTAACTGTTATTGAATAAAAAGAAAAAAATTAAGAAAAACCTAGACATTGGCTCTAAGAGTAAAAGGCTATAACTTACAACATAGAAAGCTTCCTCTTGACTTTTCTGTTAGTGTTTGCTCTGTTGTTTAGTTTCTTTCTCAGCTGCTCAGAAATGTCTTCTGTCTGTGCCAGTTTCTTGCAGCAAACAGCTCAGTGTGACCACAGCAATATAACTGACAAGAAAAGGCACTTTCTGTAAATAAATTTCCACTGCACCTGCACAGCTTCAGCCCTTCTCAGCCAGCTCCATTCATGAGATCCAGCACACACTTGCAGAGCTGCCAGATCTTCAGCATTAATAAGACTGCACTTCTTATTCAAAGTTCCTCTTTCACTTCATCTGTCTCCTTCCTAATCACATCCTCCGTTTCTCCAAAATAGCTTTATTGATTTCTAATGTACTTTAACTGACAAGACATCAAATCTGTTTGTCAAGTGAAAAACTGGTTGTTCCAGCGATTCAGCCCCCTGCTGTTTGCTGTAAAGTCAATAAGGACTGCTATTTTCTCTATAACAACTGCTCTAAATATATACAATTATATGAATTTAATCAGCATTACAAGGATCAGCAATGCCGCTCTATAGTTGGTTGCCAATATCTCTGACTATGAAGGGTTTTAATGAATAAACATCTGCATAATTGTATACTTATTTTTACTGCACTGCTGATTAATATAAAGGATCTGAAGACTATACAGAAATGAAAAATTATTTTTCATGCTCTGTATCTAAAGTTATTAAACAATCTTTTGACATCCTATAGAGTATTGCAGACTGCATTTAGCTTGGCATTACTGTACTGTACTGCAGATTACTTTAGATACAAAAAAATATGGCACCTTGATGGGAAAATAAGACAAAATACTGTAAGTCTACTTTGACACTCTTTATTTTGTGATGCGCATTCTGAAAAATAGGATAGCAATGGTGATGCAAAGTTGCATTGCAGGCTACCGCTGACAAAGCAAGTTACTTCGGCGCAGGGCACTCAGCGCCGAGACCCAAAGCTGGGCGCCGTCATAGCACTAGTGCCATGATGCACGCCCCTCTAACTTGGAGGGGGAATAGTATTTGACACTGCCGGGGAGTTTAGGAGCAGCAGGGAGAGCCGTCATTCAGCTCACCCTGTGCCCAACTCACCGGCTGCCAAACAATATGTACGCACTGCTGAGGTGTGACCAGTACAATGCAGTGTACCATCCAGGTAAGCCACTGAATGCTGGGCATTATTCCATTAGAAATTGTTTCCCCACACTGCAAATGTATCCGTGTGAAAGCCCTCATTGGAATATAATTGCATCGTGATGTATGAACAGCTTAATATGCTTTATTTTAATTTCAACCAGTTTATCTGTAGAGGAGATTCGCGTGCTGGCTCAGGTACTTAGTACTATTCCTGTCCTCTATTGTAAGAGTTGCAATTGTAACTTAAAAATTGATTTTCTCAAAAACTATGAGGTCTTTTTGAAAAAACAAAACAAAAAAAAAACGTTGAATTGTTCCCACAATTCTCCCCGACATACCAAGCAAATTTGCCTTGATAGCATTTTGCTATTAAATTCAGAAGTTGGCAACTATGATTTCAATATAGAATGCAAAATGTGGTCTGAAAATGGCTAGCATTTTCCTTTTTGGGGGGGGGGGGGGATTTTAAAACAACCACACGAAATTTGAAATTCTTACCTGTTTATACCATGTGAGAAGGGTGTGGCTTTGGCAACCAAGGTGGCTGAAAAGCAAGCACAGGCAAGGGGAAGTGACGGTGGGGCAAGAGTTGTAACAGGGGTCCACAGTGGTCACAGTACTCTTCAATGTATTTATTAGTGATCTAGTAGATGCAGTAGAAAGCAATGTTGCTATTTTTGCAGATTGTTCAAAATTGTGCAGAATCATCAACTCTCAGGAAGATAGTGACATATTGCAACAGGATCTGAAGAGGATGGCTATATGGGCACATAAATGGCAGATGAAATTCAATGTTGAAAAATGTAAAGTTATGCATTTTGGTCGTATCAATGGTCTAGCATCATACAAAATAAACGGGATACAGATGGGGACATCAAACTTGGAGAAGGACTTAAGAGTACTCATCGACAACAAGTTAAATAATCGTATTCAATTCCAAGCCACTGCAGCTAAAAATAAAATTTTGGGATGCATTAAAAGAGAGATAAAAACTTGAGATGCTAGCATAATATTGCCCCTGTTTAACTCTCTAGTAAGGGCCACATCTGGAATATGGAATTCAGTTCTGTGCACCACATTACAGGAAAGATATTGCAGTTTTAGAGCAGGTGCAGAAACGAGCAACAAAATTGATGAGAGAGACGAAGGTCTCACTTACCAAGAAAGGTTAGATAAACTGGGTTTATTTAGTCTAGAGAAAAGACGCTTTAGAGGGAATCTAATTAACATGTATAAATACATCAGAGGGCAATATAAAAGCTTGACGGATGAGCTTTTTGTCCCTAGACCTGCACAAAGGACTAAAGGACATGATCTGCGCATTGAGGAAAAACGTTTTAGACATTTATTTAGGAAAGGGTTCTTTATAGTCAGTGTGATTAAGATATGGAATGCATTACCACAGGAAGTAGTTATGGCAAATTCTATACCTGCATTTATAGCGGGCTTAGATGCTTTCCTTGCATTGAAAGACATCCATAGCTATAATTACTAGGTAATGCCCAGAGGTGTTGATCCAGGGATTTTATCTGATTGCCATCTGGAGTCGGGAAGGAATTTTTTTCCTTTTGAGGCTAAAGGTAGCCATACACTGGTCGATTTGCTAACAGATTCGACCAACAGATAGATCCCTCTCTGATCGAATCTGATCAGAGAGGGATCGTATGGCTACCTTTACTGCAAACAGATTGTGAACCAATTTCAGCCTGAAACCGTTCACAATCTGTTGTGGTGGTGGTGCTGCTGCCGCCGCTCCCCCCCCCCCCCGCCGCATACATTACCTGCTCCGCCGGCGCGTCTGCCCCCGGTCACCGCTGCTCCGTCTCTGCTCTGGTCTCCAGGTCCGGCATGCTTTATTTCTTCCTGCCCGGCAGGAAGTTTAAACAGTAGAGCGCCCTCTACTGTTTAAACTTCCTGCCGGGCTAGAAGAAGTGAAGCATGCCGGACCCGGAGACCAGACCAGCGCGGAGACGGAGCAGCGGTGACCGGGGGAGCAGGTAATGTATGCAGGCTCTATTGCGTCGGTCGTCGGGTACTTGAACGCCGCTAGCGACGCGCTCCGGTCGCTGCGCTTTCCGCACGGAGCGATCGACGGGATCGGACGAAATGGATCGAAATTCGCCATGTTGCAGGGAACGATGTGACAGCAGATTCGATCCCAGTGATCGAATCTGCTGTCGATCTGGCGGGAATCGGCCTAGTGTATGGCCAGCTTAACTGGACTGTGCCTTGTAAGGGTTTTTCGCCTTCCTCTGGATCAACAGGGATATGTGAGGGAGCAGGCTGATTGAACTCGATGGACGTATGTCTTTTTTCAACCCAGATAATTATGTAACTATGTAACAGCACCAGGCAGAGCTCTGATACACCTGATTGGCATCTGGAGCTATGGCTGCCTGAATGGATGATGTGCTAAATATAAGAATGTTTTTACAGAGATGGTGATGGTGTGTGTGTGTGTGTGTGTGGGGGGGGGGGGATTTGTGTGTGTGTGTGGGGGGGGGGATTTGGGTGGGGGGATAGAGCAATGTTACTTTGACGAAGGAAAGGAATAGTTTAAAAAAATCCTGGATATAAGTAATTTGATATTTTCAGCAATACCTTATTGCTTACTCTGTATAAGCAAATGGTGTCATATGTATTTTATCTTTAAAAAATAATGTAAATGTCCTTTTTGCCTATGCTTATTTATTTGTTTTTGTAACTGCCAAAGATCACTGCTACCTCTAAAAATAAGGAATGCATGAGCTTATTCTTGTTGTGTTACCTCCTCCACAAGACTGCCATGGGACATTAAATAAACAGCCTAACTTGCATTTACTGGGCTATGTCAATCCTCTGCCTGTCTCCACAATGTAAATATATTGCGCATATCTTGAATTCATCATGCCCAGCATGTATTCTGTTCTGCTCTTGATCATGCAGTAAGGAGAAATTATAAAAGCAGCCACAAATGACTTGAAACAGGTGCAAAGTGTTAACATAAAGCAGAATTAGTCCACAATAAACATATACAAGACATGTTTTATTCAGGCAGTGTTAGCATGTAATATGGCTTCAAGAGCCATTTTTTTTAATCATCTGACACTAAAATACATTAAACTGCAGGGGTGGACAAAACAATAATAATTTTTTACTGTGGAATGTGTAAGAGAAATATAAATATAATTCATGTAAATTTCTATTGCTAGTTCCATTTCTAAAGAGCTGAAGATGTTAGGAAACGTACGTAGCGTATGTATAAAACCTTTAAAAAAATATGACCTAAGCCTTTTCTGTCATTTTAAATGAATAGTGAGTGTGCTTTTTTGCTCAAAAATTTCACAAAATGTCAAGAACAAAAGGACACAGACTTATAAATGATATTATAAACATATCACCAATTTGCAGAGCTCAAGTGCATTAAATAAAAAGAAAAAGGAAATCACTGACAGCCATTAACTCTAGAACAAATCCCCATACATCTATCTTTATAAGATTAGCTATGATAGAGGTATTCTCAGGCAAGGCTGCCAGCAGAATCTACAATATAAAAAAAGTTGTGACCCAATACAAGATATGCTTCAGGACATCTAGAAGGACTCACTTCTTATAATAGTTAGACTTAAAGGGAACCTGAGGTGAGAGGGATATGGAGGAAGACATATTTATTTAATTTTAAACAATACCAATTGCTTGGCTGTGCTTTTGATCCTCTGTCTCTATTGCATTTAGCCATAGACCCTGATCAAACATTAAAGCGGAATATAATCGTGCATTTCAACTTTTCTCTAAAACATTATTTACAGCATATTATATGCAACCAGCATTTTTTTTTTACTAGACCAGCATTGGAAGGGTTACATACAGAGCTTTAAAGTTCGTGGAGAGAACTGCAGACACATCAGAGGTTTAGATAGATACATTTAAGCAAAACAAAATGTAACAAGTGAGGAATGTTACACACTCTTTGGCTGTCCTCCAACTCCGGCACAGTCAGAGAGAGTGAGTCACATTCCACAGTTGTTACATTTTGGTTTGCTTAAATGTATCTAAACTTCGGATGCGTCTGCAGTTCTCTCCACGGAACTTTTAAACTCTGTGTGTAACCCTTCCAATGCTGGTCTAGTAAAAAAAAAAAAATGCTGGTTGCATATAATATGCTGTAAATAATGTTTTAGAGCAAAGCTGAAATGCAGGGTTATATTCTGCTTTAAGATCAGACACAATTAGCTACATGCTTGTTCCAGGCGTCAGACACTACTTACAGTATGTTAGAATGATCAGCAGGACTGTCAAGCAACTGGTATTGTTCAAAAGGAAATACATATGGCAACCTCCATATTCCACTCGCTTTAGGTTCCCTTTAGGAGGCTGCCTTCCCTGGGTCCAGAACAGAAGTACTGCAGGTACCCCTTGATGCCACCCTGCTCGTTGGATACACACCTTCAGGGAATATGTTATCCTGAAATTACTATTAGCGATTAGATTCTGAGCTCCTTTGAAGACAGTCAGTGACACGGCTATGCATCCTCCAAAGTGCTTCAGTGCTAAAAAACGAAATAATAACATAGTCTTTTGTTTTTTGTTTTTTTACTGGGATTCTCTGACGGCCAAATGGCATGTACTTTTTCCTGTTCCCGAAATTATATCCTACAAACAAACTAGCCACACATCTGGAAATTACTTTATTAAGAAGAAATAAACAAATGTAATTTGGAGTGAGCTTGTACTATATTACATGCTGAGAAATAATAGAAAAACTGACATATCTGAGGAAAAATTACATTTATTTTTTTTGTGATACATTCCATCAAATTTCATAAAAAAATAAATAAAAATCCAGTACTTGCATACTCTAAAAGGCCAGATTGTATACATTTTCCTGGTTCCAGCAAGGTATCCCACAAAAAAAACATGGGATGTCAGTTTACTTAAAACCTCCCTGGCGTTATGATTATTGCCGGATTTGGGTCTAAAAGCTGTGTAATTTTTTCACAAGCTGGTAGACCCTAAAAACAAGAAAAAAAGACATACCACAGAGAGATCTGCAGCAGCTCCTGCATATAACTCACCCAGGCATGGGATTACCGCTCTGAGCTGTGGATCTCCATCCCGAGCCTGACTCGGGATTACCGCTAAGGAGGTTAAAAGTAACTAAACCAATCTTAGATATATTTGACATCACTGCACAGAAAACATACTGTATAGAAGAATACATTTTCAAGGTTTATATGTTGTGATTTTTTGGTTAAAAGTTCCAGAAAACATTTAACCAAAACATTTCTAGCATACATTTTTATGCATAACAGCAGGAACATTCCAGAGGCAATATAATTAAATAACACCAAGAGCAAGCCATTTTTGTCCTGAAAAAAAGAAAAGAAAAAGAAATTGTAAGCTAAACTAAAAAATGACAAAGATATTTAAACTTAAATGGTATCAAAGCACTGTACAGCTGATCTGACAAGGTACAGGTTTTAGATTTTTTCACAATGAGATGGATAAGTAAATCAAATTCATTATCTCTATTAAACTTTACTGTGTATAACTTAATAAAATTGCTAATTTATGGATATATAGCTTAATATAGCAGAAAACCCTGTGCAGGGATGACTAGAATGACAGGATATGTTTTACTAACTATTAGCAACTGCCTCTGTAGTCTACATTGACCTAGGCTAGAATTAAACTTTAACCACTCTATACTTTACATTTAGAAATGTATCCACTCCATGTTTGCTGTAATACTTATTTTCTACAGTGATCACCATTGTCACCAAGTATTGTTTTGTTTTTAGTCAGACCAGAATGATGAGGGTATTTTATCTGTTAGCAGAGTACAGATCTCAGTCCACATGTCTATCGGTCACAGAAGTGTCTTTTTAGATATGTTGTAGTGAACTAGAAAATTAGTTCATTCGTTTGAAAAGCCTGGGGAATTGTGGGTAGTTGGAAATAAAGTCCAAGTCCAGATTCTTGCATTTTCTAACCTTTCCAACATATGGCACTAAGTAGCAATTTTTTTTAAAAAAAAGTTTAGGTATAGCATCTTTCAGTATCTTTCCTCATTCAGATCTCCCTTAAGTGAAAATCTATTTGCAATGTAGAATGATCAGTATTTTTCTCATGCACATGGGTACACATTACACAGGACGTTCAACTAATTTGGATGCAGTGCCAGTTTGATGATGAATTGCGTTCTGAGGAGTTAAAGCAGAACAGTATGGAAAATATTCATGGAGTCAGTAGTCATTGACAAATGAGATGACATTGTCAGCTAAAAATTCTTTCCAGCCATGCAGAATATGTGCAAACAACTAGACTAATGCCCACGCTGCATCTTATACATTTATAAACTGTTTTAAATAAATATGTTTCTTTATGGTCTTTAATCTTAGCATACCTGCTACATTTTAATGTGTTTTGAATGCTAATCTCTAGGCACTGAGATATTTTATAAGGGAACCCTTTGACTTTATACAAAGCCTGAATCCATAAGGCCTTGTCCACATTGGTGTTCAGAAAGGACATATTTAAGGTTTTGAGCGTAGCTAGGCAAATGGCCAAGCATGAAATTCCTGTATTCATACTGGATCAATATAGCTGTGCTAGACAACTCAGCCCAGTTGAGCCTAGCTTGTGTATGAGGCTTTACACGAACATTCTGTCTGACCTTAAACATTGCAGTAACTTTTCATATTCATCTAGCTGGAAAATTAACGATAACTCTCAGTCTAGTGCTAAATAATTTAAGTCCATAATTGTGATGGTGACTATAGCTACTTTACAGTGTGTTTCTCTGCTGGCCAATACCTAAATAGCTGACAGCTGTGAACACCTTCATAGGTGAATGTTCCATGTCAGTGGGGTAGCTAGAGATTATAGGGCCCCACAGCAAAACTTTCATGGGGTCCTCAGATGTACGCTCTCCTTAGCTATGGCACCTGCCCATATCCTATGCATAGGAGTTAACTGGCAGTTTACATTCTTGTGCAGTCCACACTGCATATAGTCCATGGGCACTGAGCGGGTGGAGGAACACAAGAAGGTCAATACATCAAGTATCACCTGGGCCCCCTCTGCAGCTGTTATGTCTATTGCTACACCCCTGTGCTGTGCTAACATAGATGGTAAACAGTTGTACAGGTCTGTGAATGGCTTTGTATAACTTAAACTTTTGTAAAACTTTAACCATGTATATTCTGAATGATCAATATTCTCACTGTATAACTATACACAGGCAGTTACTGTCCGCACAAAATACGGAGTTCCGTTTGGAAGAAGACTATAAAACCAATATATATGGTAAACTGTTGGAATCACAATAGTGAAGATAAAAATCTAAAATATTGTGAAAAGCTCTTACAATTGCGAACTGTACGTACAATGCAATGAAGTAAGCTTGTAATCTAATATAGAAAAGATTAAATTCATATTATGGCCTCTGGCTGGCTGGTAATGTTGGAAATTGATGTACAGCAACAGCTGGAGTTCCAAAGCTTGCGTTGCCCATTAAAGTCTCAGACAGTAACTCCCATCCTGCCATCTAATCTGTGTAATAATGCTTTCTGTATAGGCAGCCATGATAGAATCTCACAGTACAAAGAAATCACATTTGTAGCTTTGAGTTTTTATTTTTTTCTTACTTTTTTATTATACATATTCTTCTATATGCTAGTTGGTAGATACATCCATCTCTTTCATGCGCAGAGATGGAGTGTTAGGACTAAAAATGCTGGAGAATAGCACTACAGTCTCATTTCTGACAGTGAGCAATGTAAAGAGTTAGTTTTAGCTGTATACAACACAGGTTTAGCAGTAAGAGTTGGTACACACGGGTGATTGCAGGTCGTTTTCCACCGGCTGCTGTGTTCTTCAGTTAAGCGCTGCCCAAATGAATGGCAGCCTTGTTCCGCACTTTTACTGTCATTTGCGAGAACAACGCTTTCCAATCCCAATTGTTCCTGTAGTTTCAGCTGTCCCTGGAAGTAGCATGCAGCTTCCAGGGTTTCTTGCCGCCGCGTCTCTGTGTCCTCCTGCAGGGCTGAACAATGCTGGTTGCTGGAGAAAGCCTCAGAAAGCCATCAAAAGCTTTTCTGCTCACTTGCAGAAAGGCACTTCACCAAGACGCTGCGGGATGCACGGCAGTCGCCCGTGTGAACCAGCCCTAAACAGTGTGTTGAAAAGGTAGGACTTGAAAAGCCAGAGTTACAGACTGCCCAGCAAGCTCATGGGAAACTTCTAGGAGCGTGTAAGGGACTATAAAGGACCTCTTACAAAAAAAACGTTTTGCAAAACAGAATATTACCTTCTCAAAAAAAAGGTATTTGCGATTATTCAGGTTACAGTGAGCAATGAGGTTTCCCGCAATGCATCACTGCTAAATATGCAAATCGTCCCTTTGCTGTCCCCGAAAGCAAAATGAGCCTCCAGAACCGTTGGAATGCATTGATGTGTCAGCTAGTTAATTTCACTGAGCCACACTAATCCAACATGCATACAGACTGTTTCAGACTGGTTGGTCTTCATCAGTGCATGACATGAACTAATATGGCTCTATGACTAAGACTTGAAACACCCAGAGTTACAGATTGCCCAGCAAGCTCATGGGGAACCAGAACTCCCAGGAGTGTGTAAGGGGCAGTCAGTATCACTCTACTACAGCTACACAATTTCTGTCAAACTGTCATAGTGTAATGGTGCCAATTAAAGGTACAATATTTTGTGAACGATCGTATTGTTGATCAGATTATTCAGGTCATTTTTTTTATATAAACAGAGAAGTGGGTAGATCCAAATGATCCTGAACAATCCTGAACAATTGTATCATAGCTGCAAATGAATATTACATACTAGCCTCACCATCAGTTCCTCTCAGAAGCTCACCATTTTCTTCTTACAGTGCTCCCTTTTAGTTCTGACAATATTTTGTCAGAACTGAAAAATACCAGTTGCTGTCAGTTATATATCAGAAGATGTCCGTTACAACTGAATGTGAAAGGCAATGTCCATGTTTACCTATGGCTCAAGTGGGCGATATTACAGTTTAACAGTGTGCTGACCAGGAAGCTGTTATGGGGTTATGGCCATTTTTAAAATGGAGGACGGAGAATTCCATTGATCACAGTGGACAAATGGGACGCAGGAGAGGAGAAAAGATTGAAGAGTAGGCTACATAGGAGTTAAGTATGACCTGTGTATGGTTATTTTGAATTTTTATTTTCAGTTCAGGTTCTCTTTAAACCAGTATAATTTTAAGCTTAAATCGGTTACTAAATGTGCCCACTAATGGTACAATTTTCATTAAAGAATCGCTTATTTCATTCAGCACTTTATAAAGTATATTGAAACATTTATGTTACTAGCTGTCCCTTAGGGGAGTTCCCTGTGCAATCCCTATATAATATGGTCTAATGTCCCAACCATAATCTGTTATAGGTGGAAACTCATACCAACACAGAAACTCAATGCAGATAGTGTCCTAGTCATAATTAGAACCTGGAGCTTCCAGGTTCTAATTATGACTAGGACACTATCTGCATTGAGTTTCTGTCAGAGGAGCAGTCATGTGCCCCTATTACAGGTGCAGCCCATTTCATGTGTCAGACCATAAATGAGCCATTTTTTATGTAGAAATGCTAATTGTTCTCCATTACATGGCCAGGTCACCTGCTATAGACTATACAGTGTAAAATGCTAGATCAGCATATTTCCCTGCTCTGGTGAGTTGACCACAGTGGCAAAGTTCCCAACAAATTTTTCTGCACTGTCACATTGGTCATGTGAAATACCACTCAGTCATGAGACTGACACTTTACCACCAGGGGCGTAGAAACAAGTACCGCCCCGCCGCTACCGCCGCTGTCCGCGCTACCGCCGCTGTCCGCGCTCCCGCTCGCTTGTGCGCGCGCTCACGCACTCATGCACACCACCGCCCGCTCGCCTGGAGATCAGCGAACGGGAAAAAACATTCCCGTTTGTTGATCTCAGCCCCCAGCAATGATCGGCTGCTTCTATGAGAAGCAGCGCGATCATTGTGAGAAAAAAAAGTTTCCCAGCCTCACTGAACGTCCTTTAAGCGTACTTCTGATGGTTACAGGTCGCATGAACAAAAAAGTACTGTAGCCATCTTGTGGCCAAATAGTAAAACTACATCCAAAAACATTTTTCATATATAAATACCTAGTTTTACATTATAAAACTCATTAGCTCCCACACTTTTTAATTTATTTTTAATAAAAAGAAGAAAAAAATTACAATAAAAAAAATAAATACATAAATAGTTACCTTAGGGAGTGAACTCTTTAAATATTTCTGTCAACAGGGTATAACACTGTTACTTTATAAACTATGGGCTTGTAATTAGGGATGGACTCAAAACTGAAAAAATGCACCTTTATTTCCAAATAAAATATTGATGCCAAACATTGTGATAGGGACATAATTTAAATGGTGTAATAACCGGGACAAATGGGCAAATACAATGCATGAGTTTTAATTATGGAGGCATGTATTATTTTAAAACTATAATGGTCGAAAACTCAGAAATAATTATTTTTTTACGTTTTTTCTTATTCTTCCTGTTAAAATGCATTTACAGTAAAGTAGCTTTTAGCAAAATGTACCACCCAAAGAAAGTCTAATTGGTGGCGGAAAAAACAAGATATAGTTGATTTCATTGCGATAAGTAATGATAAAGTTATAGACGAATAAATGGAAGGAGCGCTAAAAGGTGAAAATTGCTCTGGTGGTCAAGTGGTTAATGAACAGGGAACTCATTTGTAAATATAAAAATTATGGATAAAATATCCTGGTTGTGCGCTCCTCACTTCAAATCACAGTAGTACAAGTGAACAATACTATGTAAAATATAATAAAAATATCTCAATTAATATCACAATAGATGGATCCCCTTTTGTTATATCCTGTGTGTGTCTCACAGTCCAATGATCATATATATAAAAAGACAAAATGGCGCTCAACACCCTTTCCACATATAACTGTCCTCAGATTAAGTTCAGTTTTCCCAAAGTTCTGCAGAATTCACTTGGTCTTCATGTGATAAAACATTAAACGCTCACCAAAACTCGTGGCCGATCAATTACAATCAGCTTGTCACACTTTTGGCCCAGCCAGTGTATCTCAGATTCCTCACTCTGCCTTAGTTCCTCCACATATGTAAAGAGAAGTAAGACACAGACAAATAGCGTAATACTGCTTCAAACATATACACGCTTATCCACCAGTGCGTCCCCCTCTAGTAGTCCAGCATCACCCGGTGTGTCCTCCACCAAATAATAATGCAAGCCTCTCACCGGATTGCCTGCGCTGACCAGCAGGGACCAGCAACAACAGCATGTGGCATCAGCCGAGGTTTTATCGATGTTTAAGTCACTTGTCCTAAGACTCAGAGAGATCTCAACATAGCATAATTCCGTTTTATTTAAAAAAAGTTAAAAAGTAGTGCACTTACAATCTCCAAACATCAATGCGCATTTAAAACAACGTGTAGCATGTAGCGTCTTCCGTGCTCCGTAGGCCACTAGAGGGGGACGCACTGGTGGATAAGCGTGTATATGTTTGAAGCAGTATTACGCTATTTGTCTGTGTCTTACTTCTCTTTACATATGTGGAGGAACTAAGGCAGAGTGAGGAATCTGAAATACACTGGCTGGGCCAAAAGTGTGACAAGCTGATTTATCACATGAAGACCAAGTGAATTCTGCAGAACTTTGGGAAAACTGAACTTAATCTGAGGACAGTTATATTATGTGGAAAGGGTGTTGAGCGCCACTTTGTCTTTTTATATATATAACTCATTTGTAAAGAAAGGAATTTTCTCACAGTGAAAGTGTATATATTTCTTGATCCTGCACACTCCTCTTCCAAACTCTCCAAGGGGAGTACGGAGTACCTGGAAGGAAGATCACATAATACAGGAGGGGATCTGAAGAAGTGGGGGCCTGCTCAAAGGGCTAATTTACAGGCATGGGCAAACTCGGCCCTCCAGCTGTTACGGAACTACAAGTCCCACAATGCATTTGCCTTTATGAGTCATGACTGTGGCTGTCAGACTCCTGCAATGCATTGTGGGACTTGTAGTTCCGTAACATCTGGAGGGCCGAGTTTGCCCATGCCTGGGCTAATACCTCACTCATCTTGAAGCTGTTCTGCATTCAGAAGGCCTATGACTAGGGATAAGTGAAATTGCTCATCTCATTTTAGACATGTTTAATTTACACATATTTGAAATAACATGATATACCAGATCAGTCATTTTGTTTGATTTGCGCAAGTTTAAAACAACTTAATTTATGCAGGTACCCTGAGGATGCTGGAATGTGGGGAGAAACAACAATACACAAGGCCTGAAGGTCTTCTTGTATTTTATAAACCCATACTGCTTTAGTCATTTCGGTAAGATCTAGCATGAGATATTCAAAATGCTAACATTTGCATGCTAGTTTGCAGTCAGGGGTGCCTCATTTGGCTATTCAATAGTTGAAATGCCGAATATTATGCTTTTGCTGTAGAGATTCTCCTTTTTATAAGCTGGAAATAGGCTCATTACAGCCTAAGTGCAAGCCCAGCTCACCAGTGTTTGGAATAAATGGGCAATATTCATGAAACTGTGGTGAAATTGCTATGCCCAGCTATCACACAGCAATTTTAGTAGTACTTACGCAAATTTCTTAGCGTATGTCACGTACACAATGTGCGAGTCGCTAGTATACCGAATGTTATGCCATTTGTGTAACTTATACAACCAGTGTGTGTGTTGTGTATATATAGAATAGGTTAAGATATTTTCACTATGCGCCCCACATAAGTACTGATAAAATTGCCATGTGTTGCCTAGATATCAGTGTGTGTCAGGGCCCGTTTCCACTAGAGCGAATCTGCATGTGTTTCCTGCATGCAGATTCGCATAGACAATACAAGTGGATGGGACTGTTTCCACTTGTCAGGATTTCTGAGCGTTTTTCTGTGCAGAAAAAATCTGCACGGCAGAGCCATTAGAATTCGCATACCGCTAAACGATTCGCATACAATGTATTTAATAGGGAATTCTCATGCGGTTTTTGGTATGCAAATTTTCATGCAAATTCGCATGGAATCAATGGAAAAGCACACAGGCACTGACATGGTTAAATTCGCATACAATTCGCATACAACAGCATGCAAAATTCGCATCCGCATGCTAATTTTTACACCGGCGATTCCCACAGCACAAGTGGAAACGGGCCCTCAATGTTAGGCTGTAAGGTGAGATGGGGGTGATAGTTCTATCAGCAAAGGTTAGGAGGCTAGGATTAGGTGCTAAGGTTCGGATAAGGTGTTAGAAAGAGGTTAAGTTAGGAAAGTAGTTAATGTTAAGATTAGGCTTAGGCATCAAGAAGAAAAGAACCTTATGGAAGGGTTAGTTTTAGATGTCAAGAAGAGGTTTGCATTAGTTAGGAAGACATGTCAGGAGGAAGTGGGATGGATAGGGTTAGTGCCAGGAAGGTATTAATGTTAGGGAGGTGGGTATAACCAGGTGTAAGGAAGGGGTTAACATTATAAGGTGGTTGTGACAATCACTCGCCAATCCCGTCATATTATGCCACAGTTGCCATACAGGTCTCATCCACTAGAGACTTCTGGAGGCAAATCCACTGTGAGCACAATAAACGATTAAAGATAACCTAAAGTAAAAAAAAAAATGAGATGAACTCACCTGGGGCTTCCCTCAGCCCCCTGCAGACAATCGGTGCCCTCGCAGCTCCGCTCCGATGCCTCTGCACCAGCCGGCGGCGACTTCCGGTTTCGCCATCACCGGCCGAAAGGCATGGGAACGCGAGTGATAGTTCGCGTTCCCAGCCTGTATATCGTCCCCTATGCTGCTATTGCGGCCAGGAGGACGCAATAGCAGCATAGGGGGCGATATATCACTCGCGTTTCCATGCCTGTCGGCCGGTGACGGCGAAACCGGAAGTCGCCGCCAGCGGGTGCAGAGGCATCGGAGCGGAGCTGCGAGGGCACCGATCGTCTGCAGGGGGCTGAGGGAAGCCCCAGGTGAGTTCATCTCATTTTTTTTTTTTTTACTTTAGGTTCACTTTAAGAGTGGTTGATGTCCCCATATATGATTCAATCTTGATTGTATGTACAATCAGTAAAATACAATTATTGAATTCGCACTGGAAATCAATATGCTGCCACCACTACGTATTTAAGACGAGTCGAAGACACTTCGGAGCTAGCTTCCTTAAAGGATAAAAATGGTTCATTGCAATTTAACTAGCCAAATCAACAATTGATGAAAACAAGCCAATGTGGTACTGCGCCTCAATGTTGAGGACATGGAGTTCTTAGCATGGATCTGAATAATCCAGTAACAAGGGCAAAACTGGAACAATTAAATTGTTATTTTATTTTAAATCTACACACAAAAAAATATACATTGGCACTGGCAGATAAATGTATCTGGCAGCTGAACAGATTAGTTGGAGAGGAATAAGTAAGAGATGAGAAATTAGGAAAATGTCTGTAAAATACCGAGTTTGGAGCCCAGTAAAACAATAGTCTTTGCCAGTGGCGTACCTATGGCATTTGGTACCCCGTGCTGGGTATTAAAAGACACCCCCCCCTGAAAAAATGGGCGTGGTCACAACCTGCGGCGTGCTTTGCGCGTCGCTGCAAAAAACGGGCGTGGTCATGACCAGATGAGGGCGGAGCTAACTGTAATTTAAAGTATTAGCTAGTATAGTTGCCCCAGTATAGCTAGTATAGTTGTCCCCAGTATAGCTAGTACAGTTGCCCCCAGTGAAACTAGTTACCCCCAGCATAGCTAGTATAGTTGCCCCCAGTATAGCTAGCTAGTTTAGTTGCCCCAGTATAGCTAGTACAGTTGCCCCCAGTATAGTTGCCCCCAGTATAGCTAGTATAGTTGCCCCTAGTATAGTTGCCCCCAGTATAGCTAGTTTAGTTGCCCCCAGTATAGCTAGTATAGTTGCCCCCAGTATAGCTAGTATAGTTGCCCCCAGTATAGCTAGTATAGTTGCCCCCAGTATAGCTAGTATAGTTGCCCCCACTCCCCAGTATAGTTGCCACAGTAGTATAGTTGCCCCCAGTATAGCTAGTATAGTCTAATCTTGGTGGAGGGCTGCTTCTCTTCACTGCTAGGAATTGTGAGCACTAATTATATTACATTGCTGTTTGTATATTGTTTTTTGCTGCTGCGATATCTGGTGGATTGTCTATTGTGGTTATTATTATTATTATTATTTATTCGATTTATATAGCGCCAACATTAAGCAGCAAGTGTCAGATTTTAAAAGTACATTTTTTTTTCTTTTCCCTCTAGTCTGCTTTGCAGCAGGCAATTAGCTAGGGGGAGGGATTAGCTGTAACAAGAGGTATTTGGTCAGCTTCAGGACTCAATACTGAGCTTGCTCAGTCTGTGGCTTGCTCACTAAGTGGCTTCGACACAAGTGGCACATGCGTTAAAAACAGGCGTTACAACACAGGCACAAAGAGATTGGTGAGAGGAAGTAGGTAAGGACTAAAAAAAAAAAAAAAAAAAAAAAAAAAAACCTTCAACCAATATTGCGGTTTCTTGCATTGGTTAGAATGTGCTAGGCACGTTGTGGTGTAGTCTTTAAATTTTGAGGACTCCACCCCAACTTCACTCACTCCACCTCCACTCCTCCACCCCTCCCGCCCCTCCTCCTCCCCCTTCTCCCCCCCAACTTCACTCACTCCCCAACTTCACTTACTCTCCCTTTCCTCCTCCCCAGCTACACTCACTCTCCCGTTTCATCTTTTACCGCCACAGTTTACTTTAAATAATTTTTCCCCACACAAAAGTCATCATGTTGGACTATGCTGTACAGTGTACATCCTGCAACATGTATGCATGCCTTGATCAGCGGATTGAGGGTGTTTACTGTTGCCCTGGGTGTGTGCGGGTTGCTCAGTTAGAGGCGGAAGTCGCAGAGCTAAATAAGCATCTCGCAACACTGAGACGCATACACAACATGGAGAAGAGCTTGGATCTCACGATCCAGACACTGGATGGAACCGTTGAAGATGAGGAGGGTGGAGTACAGCCGGACCAAGAAGCAGAGGCAGCCGCTAGTTGGGTCACAGTTAGAAGGGGTAGGGGAAAAAGTAGCAGGGAGGCTAGTCCCGAGTTGTCCCTCACTAATAAGTATGCTTGTTTGCGTAATATTGGGGAGGATGATTCTGGAGTAGCAATGCTGCAGCAGGATGTGCTCCTTAGCAACCAAGGGGCAGACTGCTGTAACGAGAAAGGGAATAGGAGTGCAGCTAAGACTAGACAGGTACTGGTGGTAGGGGATTCAATTATTAGGCGCACAGATAGGGTAATCTGTCGAAGAAACCGTGAATGCCGTACAGTCTGTTGCCTCCCGGGTGCTCGGGTTCGGCATGTAGCGGAAAGAATTGACAGATTACTGGGTGGGGCTGGGGAGGACCTGGCTGTCATGGCACACATTGGCACCAATGACAAAGTTAGTGGGAGATGGAAGGTCCTCAAAAATGATTTTCAGGTACTTGGAGATAAACTTAAAGCAAGGACCTCCAAGGTGGTGTTTTCTGAAATACTGCCAGTGCCACGTGCTACATCTGAGGGACAGAGGGAGCTTAGGGAGTTAAATAAGTGGCTGAGAAATTGGTGTAGGAAGGAAGGGTTTGGGTTCCTGGAGAACTGGGCAGACTTTGCAGTCGGCTACAGGTTCTACAGCAGGGATGGGCTGCACCTTAATGGGGAGGGTGCAGCTGCATTGGGGGAGAAGATGGCTAAACGGTTGGAGGAGATTTTAAACTAGGATCTGGGGGGAGGCGGGAGGATAAAGTCTCAATACGTAGACAAGGTGAGGTAAAAAGACAGTGGGAACCTAACATTATGGGGGGTGGAGAGGGGGGTGGGGACAGTGTAAAGATTAAGGAGGTTGGTAAAAATTCAAGTAGCCCATTTCATGTAAACAAAATTGGTAAATGTGGTGGTAAAAATATAAAGTGCATGGTAACCAATGCTCGGAGCCTTGCAAATAAAATAGACGAACTAGAGTTCATTCTGAATGACAAAGGCTATGACATTGTGGGAATAACCGAGACATGGATGGATGAAAGCCATGACTGGATAGCTAATTTAAAAGGATACAATGTGTTTAGGAGGGATAGAACAGGGAAAAAAGGTGGAGGGGTTTGTCTCTTTGTTAAGAATTCTCTTACAGCTGTCCTCAACGATGAGATGGAGGAAGATTGCGAAGATGTGGAGTCCGTTTGGGTAAATATTCATGGTGGAAATAAAAGTTGCCAATTGCTTATTGGGGTATGCTACAGGCCACCTCTTATTAATGAAGCTGCAGAACTGCGATTACTACAGCAGATTGAAAAAGCTGCAAGTAAAAATGAGGTCATAATTATGGGCGACTTCAACTTTCCAGACATTGACTGGAGTATTGAGGCTACCCATTCTGGTAAAAGCAGCAGATTTCTGTCAGCACTACAGGACAATTACTTGACTCAAATGGTAACTGAACCAACTAGGGGGAATGCGTTACTGGATCTGATCATTTCTAAAAGACCAGATAATGTATCAAATGTGCAGGTTCAAGAACATTTGGGAAATAGTGATCACAACATGATAACGTTTGATCTGGTGACTGATAGGCCACGGGGCAGCGGGACCACTAAAACTATGAATTTTAGAAAAGCAAAGTTCAATCAAATTAGGCAGGCACTAAGTTTGGTGAACTGGGATAATGTACTACAAGGGGAAGACACTGAAGGGAAATGGCAAGCTTTTAAACTTATACTCAATCAATATTGTAGTATGTATATCCCATATGGAAACAAAATATCTAGGAATAAAAAAAGGCCTCTATGGATGAATAGAAAGGTTAAAGATAAAATGAAGAGGAAAAGGAATGCCTATAAGGTCTTAAAACAGGAGGGGACCGAGGCTGCACTAAGCAATTATAAGGAGTGCAATAAAAATTGTAAAAAAGAAATTAGGCAGGCAAAGATTGAAGCTGAAAAACCAATCGCTAAGGATATCAAATCTAACCCAAAAAAGTTTTACAAGTACATTAACTCTGAAAAAAGAAAGGTTGACTGTATAGGACTCCTAAAGGATGAGGGTGGGAACTCAATGGTGGATGACCAAGGTAAGGCAGAGCTTTCTTTGCTTCTGTCTTCACAAAAGAAACAGCACTGTTGCAAACTACAGAGGCGGAAGAGTCTCAATCTTCTAACTGTAATATTAAATACTTAACGCAGGAAGAAGTGAAGGCAAGACTAAATAAATTAAAAATAGACAAGGCACCTGGCCCGGATGGCATGCATCCTAGGGTCCTAAGGGAATTAAGTTCAGTTATAGATAAGCCCCTTTATCTTATCTTTTGTGGCTCTCTTGCAACTGGCAGAGTCCCAGTGGATTGGCGTACAGCCCACGTTTTCCCATTATTTAAGAAGGGCAAAAAATCAGATCCAGGAAATTATAGACCTGTAAGCTTAACATCAGTTGTATGCAAACTATTTGAGGGGTTACTAAGAGATACTATACATGACTTCATAGTAGAAAATAATCTTATTTCTCAGCATCAACATGGGTTTACTAAAGACAGGTCCTGTTTGACTAACATGCTCAGCTTTTATGAGGTAGTGAATGCTAATATGGATATTGGGAATGCTGTAGATGTGATATACTTGGACTTTGCAAAGGCCTTCGACACTGTTCCCCACAAAAGTCTGGTGCAAAAGTTGAGGATGCAAGGACTGGGGAAGAGTCTGTGTTCATGGATAGGGAACTGGCTAATGGACAGAAAACAAAGAGTTGTGGTCAATGGATCGTACTCAAAATGGGAGACTGTTAGCAGTGGGGTCCCACAGGGGTCTGTTCTGGGTCCAGTGCTCTTCAATTTATTTATTAATGACCTAGTAGATGCAGTAGTGAGCAATGTTGCTATTTTTGCAAATGATACAAAATTGTGCAGAATCATCAACTTTCAGGAAGATAGTGTCATATTGCAACAGGATCTGGATAGGATGGCTATATGGGCACATACATGGCAGATGAAATTCAATGTTGACAAATGTAAAGTCATGCATTTTGGACGTACTAATGGTCTAGCACCATACAAAATAAATGGGATACAGTTGGGGACATCAAACTTGGAGAAGGACTTAGGAGTACTCATTGACAACAAGTTAAATAATCGTACTCAATGCCAAGCAGCTGCAGCTAAAGCTAACAACATTTTGGGATGCATTAAAAGGGAAATAAAAACTCGAGATGCTAGCATAATATTGCCCCTGTTTAACTCTCTAGTAAGGCCACATCTGGAATATGGAATTCAGTTCTGGGCACCACATTACAAAAAAGATATTGCAGTTTTAGAGCAGGTGCAGAGACGAGCAACAAAATTGATACGTGGGATGGAAGGTCTCACTTATCAAGAAAGGTTAGATAAACTGGGTTTATTTAGTCTACGGAAAAGACGCCTTAGAGGGGATCTAATTAACATGTATAAATACATCAGAGGGCAATATAATAGCTTGGCGGATGAGCTTTTTGTCCCTAGGCTTTCTCAAAGGACTAAAGGACATGATCTGCGCATGGAGGAAAAACGTTTTAGCCATTTATTTAGGAAAGGGTTCTTTACAGTAAGAGTGATTAAGATGTGGAATGCATTGCCACAGGAAGTCGTTATGGCAAACTCTATACCTGCATTTAAAGGGGGCTTAGATGCTTTCCTTGCGTTGAAAGACATCCATGGCTACACTTACTAGGTAATGCCTAATGATGTTGATCCAGGGATTTTATCTGATTGCCATCTGGAGTCGGGAAGGAATTTTTCCCTTTAGGGGCTAATTGGACCATGCCTTGTAAGGGTTTTTTCGCCTTCCTCTGGATCAACAGGGATATGTGAGGGAGCAGGCTGGTGTTGTACTTTATACTGGTTGAACTCGATGGACGTATGTCTTTTTTCAACCAAAATAACTATGTAACTATGTAACTATGTAACTAGTTTAGTTGCCCCCAGTATAGCTAGTATAGTTGCCCCCAGTATAGCTAGTATAGTTGCCCCAGTATAGCTAGTATAGTTGCCCCCAGTATAGCTAGTATAGTTGCCCCCAGTATAGCTAGTATAGTTGCCCCAGTATAGCTAGTATAGTTGCCCCCAGAATAGCTAGTATAGTTGCCCCCACTCCCCAGTATAGTTGCCCCAGTAGTATAGTTGACCCCGGTATGGGGGAAGCTTGGAAGGAGGGGTGGCGGGGAGGGGGGCCAGACCCCCACCTCCCTCACCTGGGTCCCCACCTTCCGGCGCTTCCCCCTCCTAATTAGCAGCACCTTTAGATATGCGGGCGGAGAGGACTTACCTGCTTCTTGGCGATGGCGCACACGTCATCCTCACATGAGCGCTGATCTCCGACTGATCTCCGCAGAAAGCAGCGTCACGTGACGATGATACTGTGCGCCATCGCCTGGAACGCAGGAAGCAGGTGAGTAAGTCCTCTCCACCCGCTCCTGCCCGCATATCTAAAGCTGGTCTCCGACTTCTCTGTCGCTCACTGCGCTTCCGCTAATCAGGAAGCACAGTGGGCGGTGGAGAAGGCGGAAAGCAGCGTCACATGACGATGACGATGTGCGCCATCGCCTGGAACGCAGGAAGCAGGTGAGTAAGTCCTCTCCGCACGCTCCTGCCCGCATATCTAAAGCTGCCTTTAGGAGGAGGGAAGCGCCAGAAGGAGGGGACCCAGGTGAGGGAGGTGGGGGTCCGTCCCCCCTCCCCGCCGCTTTCCCCACCACCCCTCCATTCTGTGTTGCTTCCCCCTCCTGCACAGGCCTCTGTGTGAGGCCTTGATGACACCCCCTGGGGCACCAGACACCCGGAGCGGGGTGCCCCCTGCCACCCCATGGTAGGAACGCCACTGGTCTTTGCTATGAAATAATCCAGTAATATGCTTGGCCAGTGTCCTGCTGCCCTGTCCATGGATGGAAATTCAACAACAGATGAGAAACAATAGACGATGAGGTCTGAGTGTATCAAGCTCTTAAAGACTTTATCCTGAAGGGAGGTGTTGACGTAAGAGCTGATGCCCTCCCTGAAGGAGAAGTTTCAATCCTCTTACCAAAGAGCAGAAATCTGGAAGAACATGATTGTCCGATCAACAAACGGAATGTGCCTTGGCAGTCAAAGGCACGGCTTCAGTCCGCACATATGAAACATGACCGCAGAACCACAAAATATGCCTGAGAACCCTAATATCTCAAAATGGGATGCTCCTATTCGTCTGGGGTTTTTTTATAGAACATGTGTCAGAATCATCTTAATAATCTCTGAAAAGTTTGTTTATTTAGCATTTTCCTGACCCTTGAAATATAAAAGAAATGTGGGAAAAATATGAACTTTAGGATTACAATCAGCTCTTCTGTAGGACAGCTGATTGGAGTGAACCATCAGATAAGAATCTTTGAAGCCAGAGATCTGTTAGAGGTGTGAGAATGCTCTTTTGAATATGTGACTACCAAAGCAAAAGGTCTGGCAAGGGGAATGTTTATGAGGTTCTGTCAATTAGGTTGAAGATGAACGACTACTTAACCTGGGAGGGGGTACTGGGAAAAGCCCCCTTTGATGTGACTCTGACAGCTTATAGCATAGAAAAGTTTAATTGTGAGTTCTAATGCTTGCGATTGATATGTGATGACATATTCGATTATGAAATATGGTCAATGCCTCACAGCAGGGGCGTAGCAATAGGGGATGCAGAGGTTGCGACCGCATCGGGGCCCTTGGGCCAGAAGGGCCCCAAAGGGCCCTCTCTCAGCTGCAGTATTAGCATTCTATTGGTCCTGTGCTCATAATAATCACTTATATAGATACTTTGAATATTGGTAATCACTAACAAACTGCTCCGCATCCCCTTCTTGCTCCTCTGACACTGTAGTTGCCATTGGCAGGTTTTGGTGCGCCGTATCGATTGTTATGTATAGAGTGCATTGGGGGCCCCAATGTAAAACTTGCATCGCGGCCCACAGCTCCTTAGCTACGCCACTGCCTCACAGTAGTTGCTAGAGGTAGCCATTGGGAATGGGGATTTCACTACATGGATTGGTAATGAGTAGCCAAACGCTGATGACACGATTATCACAGCATTTAGGGGTTACCTTCTTCCATAGATAATTTTCACTTTCTGCTTTTAGATTGTTACATTTAAAAAAAAATTGTGGGTCGGTGGAGGAATTGTTACTCTCCTGGAGGAATCTTTAGTTACCTGGTCATCCAATATATGATCATGTTGGTAAGTATGCTTTTGAACAGCTTTACTGCTCCCTTCCTCCTTTGCAACTTCCATCCTCCTGTTCTGACACATGTGCATAATCTGAGGTTGGCAGGCTGTGAGCTTTTCCACCCCAATGTCGTCACCAAACCTGTGGTTGGGTGTGTCATCACATGGAAAAAGTGGCGGCAAAGGCAGTCATATGGGGGAAAGCACTGGGGCAGGATTGGCCATTTCCATGGCACCAGCACTTCTCGACTTAGGGGAGGAGCTATAGCTCAAAAATGGCTTTTATTAGGTAAGTATCCTAATTTTACATAGTTATAATTTACCTCCTGTAAATACTCTGCTTATTTACCAAAAAAGGAAAGGTTCCTAGGTTTCTGGACAATATCATGTAGACTTAACCTTCCCTGTCCATTCGTTTTTGGCGGCTAAGTAATTTAATATGTAGACACATACACTGAAATGCATACTGAGTTTTTTTTTTTATTGAATTAATGCTGGAGTCTATTTGTTAAACACGCTGCATATTCCTGCAGTAATTACATACAGGACTTATAATGTGGTATCACTTTTAGAGGGCCTCTGGAGTGCATATGCCTGGAGATAATTCTTTTATTCTTTGAAATAACTTATTTAGGACATAATCATTTTTTTAATTTCTGTATGTAGCCTAGCCTTATGTCTGCAAAACTAATTTATGATGTTCACAGTGAAAACAACTTCCAGATTAAGAAAATATGGAGAATTGGATAAAGATAAGTTCTTTTTAAAGTGAAATTCCATTTTTGCTAAGAAAACAATCCAATCAGTTCACAGATTGTTAGAATTGATGCCACATGTTATTTGGAATGGCTTAATTTGTATATTTGAATTCAGATCTTAGCTACTCCACACTGACTCTATCCACACTGGGAGTGTCAGATCATCCTATCCTGCCAGTCAGTTTATGCAGGTATGGAAAACTGGCAACACATGATCCTGATCTGTGCAGCTATTTACTTCGGTAGGAACGGAAGGCTAGACTAGCTGTATGTACTAAAAAACCAGTGCAGTGTAGTTTACAGATTCGAAAATTAATGTAACTTGGACAATCCATTTTAGAAAGTCATAGGTGGCTGAAGACTGAAATTGAATGGTCATTTTTTATGACATACAATTGTAAAAATATTTCAGAGGAAATGTATTATCCCAAAGTATACATAGGGTTACTTAGTGTTAGGGGTGTTCTCTCTTTACACCAAAGTGGACAGAGATAGTGCTGTCAGTCTTGTAGAATTAGCTTGCTTACAGGTCAGTTGTAGGACTTATAGGTGCAATGCTCAATCACACTATCCAATCAGCTAACTGGAGGGGGGGCCTTAACAGAGCTGTGGGGCTCAATCAAACACATTTATATACAGTGTGTGTGTGTGTGTGTGTGTGTGTGTGTGTGTGTGTGTGTGTGTGTGTGTGTGTGTGTGTGTGTGTGTGTGTGTGTGTGTGTGTGTGTGTGTGTGTGTGTGTGTGTGTGTGTGTGTGTGTGTGTGTGTGTGTGTGTGTGTGTGTGTGTGTGTGTGTGTGTGTGTGTGTGTGTGTGTATATATATAAGGCATGAAGAGCAGTCTTGAAAAAACTGAAGCGAGGAAGAAGGAAAAAAAACTTCAGAATTCCTAAATGTATAGAATCTATAAAAGTGCAAAGTGCCAGAAACTAGGATTGGCATCTGTTTATCTTTTAAAACATCTTATTAGTCATGTATTAATTTTACATAATTTTACAGCTTGTTATGGGGCTTTAATAAAATTTTAACTTGCTTCCCTGCCAACACCAAGTTTCATTTTCCCAAAAATATAAACTCACCTTTCTGCATCAGGGGTCCATATCTGCCAAATATCCCTGAATTTGTCATCTTGTGTGTGAACTAATGCTCATTACTTACTGTGGGAGGTTATGTTAACACTTACCGTAGTTACCAATTAGAAGTCTGGTCTTAGGAATAACAACCATCCATGAGTTTTAAAGTGTAACTGTCGGGCATAAAATAAAAAATCAATTCTTTATTTTTATCTGGTAAATGAGTAATAAGGATGCTAACCAGGCAATCCAAAACTTAAAAATCACTTTTATTTTTTCTGCTCCAAAGAAGATTACTTCCCAGTTTCCCTGGCTCTTATTTGGTTCATCTGCCGCACAAAGTAGGTTGCAGGGCATGCTGTTTTTTTTTTCTTCCTTACTTTCCCCTCAGACTTAACTAATGCAGCAGCCTGATTGGCTGAAGCCTATTTACCTCCTGTTTTCCCCTCCCACCCCTCTGTTCCTCTCTGATTGGCCAATATTTCTCATGCTGAGAAGCCGCAGGGTCACACAATGACAATGCACTTTCCATTGCAGATCTGGGTGGGAGCGTCCGAAGACTGGGAGGAGGGCGGCCAATGCAAACACAGACAGAGTAAGGGGGAGAGAAAAATGTCAGGACTGGCTTCAAGATAGACTGAGTCAAGCTGGAAAATCCTAAAGGTGGCCACACACCATACAATAAATTGATCCGATTTTACGGCAATTCGATAAAAAATGATTGGATCTCCCGAAAAAGTTGAAAGCTTTTTTTTTCATTTGACTGAAAAATCCGATCGGATTTCCCGTTTTCCTCGATTTTTATCGATCCGGAATGCCAGATATTTTTCTTCAATCTTTCTAAAGATTGTATGGTGGGTGTTAGGTTGTCAATTTATTAATATACACACCCTAGCAATTTTCTCAGAGTTTCCAATCATTTTTATCATAATTGTGGAAAAATGTAACATACATGTGTGGTACATTGGTCATATTTTCAAAATGTTACAATCAGTCAGAAAAATTTATTGCAATTCTTCAATTGAACAGATTTTTAAAAAATTGTATGGTGTGTGGCCACCTTAAGAAGGATGCTCTCTTTCTTTTTACTATAGAAAGTCGATAAAATCAAATTGTGGACAGTGCAATACATTTGTTATGTAAGTAGAGCAAGTATTTATCTACTTATATATGTGTTTGTTTTTTTCTGAGATAATATGGCTGACAGCTCCTCTTTAACCAAAAGCACACAAATATAGGAATTCAAGGGTTAGGTGCTATTAATAATAATGAATAGGAGGAATCAAAATATATTAAATAATCTTAATTTTACATTTCTATACAATGGAGTGGCATGTGAAAATCTGAATATCTCTATGCAGTTAAAGCCGTAGTAGTGTATTGTACTGTGCTAGCTGTTAGAGCAGTAATGTTTGAACAGAGCAGGGACAAGGTCCTCCAGCACCCAAGGCTGAGACACCAAAGTGCGCCCCTCCATCCCTCCCACCCCAGCCATCACACACTGATTGCTATTAGACTAAGAGGGCCACAGGGCCCACAACCTCCCCAACACCTTAATCTCTAGTTATCTGGCTTGCAGTCACTGCTATGTATCCCCTTTTCTTATTTCTTTCTGCTTCATACACAATTAGGAATGACAACTGAATGAATTGTGCGCCCCCTCCTACACTGCGCCCTGAGGCTGGAGCCTCTCCAGCCTATGCCTCGGCCCGGCCCTGTGTTTGAATATAGTTGATACCTTTTACCGGCTAACATAAATGGTATCAAATTCACATTTTTGGGAACCTCTGTCTCTCCCATGTTCCATTTAAGTCATTCCAGTTCTCTTTTTACGTTTCCAGAATATTCTGGGTCATTTGAGTCATAATCACTTTTTCTCCTAAGGTTTCTCCTAGGACCTAGGATATAATTTTTCTTCTTCTATTTAAAATAACGTTTGCACTCTGCAATTGAAGAAGTGCCAAAAAATAGTGAAAAAAATGCAGTAAAGTTCTGTGTTCACTATTTGGAAAATTTTGTATGAAACAGGGTGCCCTTTATGAAATTTAGTTTGCACACTGTCCAGTGTCCCTGCGGCATATATTAGCACTGGTATTTTTTAAGATACCTAGGACTTCTTCAAATACTTCCAATGCCTGAGACACCAACGTTTTTAATTGCTGTTTAAGTCAGTGACACTATACAAACTTGATTGGTATCATCTTTAACCAGTTTCAGTTCCACAATGCAGGCTCTCTATGATGTATAGGCCAATGTGCATTCGCATCGGTTGTATTTTACCTCTAATTGTATTAATAATTGTGTTAACATACCATAGGGCAATATTTTCTGCATACATATGATTAAGCCGCCAGGAGATTTGGGCACAGGGTAAAGCTAAAAAAATAGCTCACCCTGCTCCTGCAAAAGTCCCAGCTGTGTTAAATATTATTCCCCCTCAAGGTCGCCGTGGATAGAGGGAAAGATGTAGGTTGGCTTACAGCTATTAATGGTGGCTGAATTAGTGTTTTTAAAGTAATTTGTGCTCCGTCTTTTGATGGCACCCAAACTTGGGCCAGTGCACGCCAAAAATCGCTAGCGTAATCGCAAACACGCGTTTTTTCAAGCGATTTTACTAGCGATTCCAGGTGTTTTTCTAGCGATTTAAAAAACAGTGAAGTGTTTTTTGCAGAGTTTTTGATTAGCGGTTTTGGTTAAAAAGAGCTAGAAATATCTCAAACAAAGGTAAAAAGGAGATATATTCAAGATGCATGTGTTCTAAATTACCTAATTAAAGTAAATTTACCAATATAAAAGGGGAAATGTCCTTCACAGTGTTGTGGGATTGTTGAGGAGATCAGAGAGCGTGTTTGTGAGTCTAGAGAGGTGTATTATTTGGAGAATGTTACCTGAATTGATTATGTTGATAGCTGTAGCAGCATACAAGAGACGCAGGCCAAGGCCCTGGAGATACTCAATCTTCCAACTGTAATATTAAATACTTAACGCAGGAAGAAGTGAAGGCAAGACTAAATAAATTAAAAATAGACAAGGCACCTGGCCCGGATGGCATGCATCCTCGGGTCCTAAGGGAATTAAGTTCCGTTATAGATAAACCGCTTTATCTTCTCTTTTGTGACTCTCTTTCAACTGACAGAGTCCCAGTGGATTGGCGTACAGCCCACGTTTTCCCATTATTTAAGAAGGGCAAAAAATCAGATCCAGGAAATTATAGACCTGTAAGCTTAACATCAGTTGTAAGCAAACTATTTGAGGGGTTACTAAGAGATACTATACATGACTTCATAGTAGAAAATAATCTTTTTTCTCAGCATCAGCATGGGTTTACTAAAGACAGGTCTTGTTTGACTAACATACTCAGCTTTTATGAGGTAGTGAATGCTAATGTGGATATTGGGAATGCTGTAGATGTGATATACTTGGACTTCGCAAAGGCCTTCGACACCGTTCCCCACAAAAGTCTGGTGCAAATGTTGATGATGCAAGGACTGGGGAACAGTCTGTGTGCATGGATAGGGAACTGGCTAATGGCTAATGGACAGAAAACAAAGAGTTGTGGTCAATGGATCGTACTCAAAATGGGAGACTGTTAACAGTGGGGTCCCACATGGGGTCTGTATTGGGTCCAGTGCTCTTTCATTTATTTATTAATGACCTAGTAGATGCAGTAGGCGTACGTTAAAAAGGGGCGCTGGGAAAAAAGGGCGCGGGGTTTTAAACGATAAGCATGGATAACGTTTAAAAATGTATTGTACTGTATTTCGTTTAAAATTAATGTTTTATAAAGTTATAAATCATTAAATAATGTGCATTAAATCAGCAATTGTAAAAACGTTAATCTTCCATTTAAATAGTGAAACGTATAATAGCGTTTAACATTTTTTTTACTAAGTAACCCTCCCTGTACCTACCCCTAACCCCTAGACCCCCCTATTGATGCCTAAACCTAAGACCCCCCCTGTTGGTGCCTAAGTAACCCTCCCTGTACCTACCCCTAACCCCTAGACCCCCCTGTTAGTGCCTAAACCTAAGACCTCCCTGTTGGTGCCTAAACCTAAGACCCCCCTGTTGGTGCCTAAACCTAAGACCCCCCTGTTAGTGCCTAAACCTAAGACCCCCCTGTTGGTGCCTAAACCTAAGACCCCCCTGTTGGTGCCTAAACCTAAGACCCCCTGTTGGTGCCTAAACCTAAGACCCCCCTGTTGGTGCCTAAACCTAAGACCCCCTGTTGGTGCCTAAACCTAAGACCCCCTGTTGGTGCCTAAACCTAAGACCCCCTGTTGGTGCCTAAACCTAAGACCACCCTGTTGGTGCCTAAACGTAAGACCCTCCTTAGTGCTCACTGTATTGTGTGTAGAATAATGTTTTAAAAACAGTAAGGGATAAAATATATTACAATTTACATTACATACTGATCGCTTTGTTTTGTGAATAATAATGTTTTACAAACAGTAAGGGATAACATTTAAAATAATGTTTTATTGAAATAAGAAACGTAAATCATCACAAGCAGTTATAAAACATGAAAAATCTTCGGGCGCCGTTGGAAAACTTTATTATTCTCGGGCGCCCTTTTTTCCTGTTCGGCGCCCATTAAACGATAATTATTATAGGAGTGAATGGCGGCGCCCGATTTGTCCACTAGCCTCCTGCGCCCTTTTTTACTGTTACCATGCAGTAGAAAGCAATGTTGCTATTTTGCAGATGATACAAAGTAAGTTTAGATAAACTGGGTTTATTTAGTCTGGAGAAAAGACCCCTTAGAGGGGATCTAATTAACATGTATAAATACATCAGAGGGCAATATAAAAGCTTGGTGGATGAGCTTTTTGTACCTATGCCTTCTCAAAGGACTAGAGGACATGATCTGTGCATGGAGGAAAAATGTTTTAGCCATTTATTTAGGAAAGGTTTCTTTACAGTCAGAGTGATTAAGATGTGGAATGCATTGCCACAGGAAGTAGTTATGGGAAATTCTATACCTACATTTAAAGGGGGCTTAGATGCTTTCCTTGCATTGAAAGACATCCATGGCTACAATTACTAGGTAATGCCTAATGATGTTGATCCAGGGATTTTATCTGATTGCCATCTGGAGTCGGGAAGGATTTTTTTCCCTTTTGGGGCTAATTGGACCATGCCTTGTAAGGGTTTTTCACCTTTCTTTAGATCAACAGGGATATGTGAGGGAGCAGACTGGTGTTGTACTTTGTTCTCTGGTTGAACTCGATGGCCGTATTTCTTTTTTCAACCCAGATAACTATGTAACTATGTAAGTTCTTTGGCTACATCAGAATGTCTATTTACAGGTAATATTAATGTTTGAATAAGTGTTAAATGTGTTTATCTGGTATTTTTTTTTATCATATTTACAGTATGTATAACACATTTGTTGCCAGTCCTACACACTCTGGTCTTCCAAAAAATTTTGATTGCACACACATTAAACAAGCATTTAGATTATGTGCTCTGATACAAGTGTTCTAAAATTTTCACTGTGCTTGTTCTGGTTTGGCTTGTTCTGGTTTGTTATGCACACACTGCAGAAGCTCTATAGATTACCATGACATTCAGTCAACTTGTATTGTTTATATGGGCAAGACATACCAATGTATTTGTTAAAGAGAACCCGAGGTGGGTTTTAAGAATGCCATTGCCCATTAGGACACAGAGGCTGGTTCTGCATATAATCACCAGCCTCTGTTACTATACTGTACCCTCCCAGGCCCCCCCCCCCCTGCGCTCTGCTGTCCCCCATAAATCAAACCACCGTGCTAGTGACACACAGCTTGTCGATAGCAGGCTGTTTACATGCAGACTGTCACTCTCCGCCGCTCCCCCGCCTCCTCTGTAGCTCCACTCACCGCCTGTGTCCGTTCCCTCCCCGCCTCTGTATGCTGATTGGAGAGAAGGGATGCAGGCAGGGAGCGGCGATATAGAGGAGGCAGGGGAGCGGCGGAGAGTGACAGTCTGCAGGTCAACAGCCTGCTGTCGACACGCAGCGTGTCGCTAGCACGGCAGGTTTGATTTATGCGGGACAGCAGAGTGCAGGGGGGGGGGGTTGGGGGCTGGGGGGGGGCAGTATAGTAACAGAGGCTGGTGATTATGTGCAGAACCAGCCTCTGTGTGCTAATAGGATTCTTAAAACCCACCTTGGGTTCTCTTTAAAATGATCTTACCTTAAAGGCACCCCACATTTAAATTATTTTTTAAAAACAAATGAGATGCAACATTGACCATTTGAAACACAGTAATCATATATATACATGACCTTATTTGAGAACCAAACATGTAGTAGTGTAAGCTAAATAACAGTTTTCATAACAAACATAATCTTTAACCATTAACAAACATGTCTCCATTAACAGTTTTGATGCACTTTTGGAAAAGTTGAAGGATGGCCTTCAGAGGGAAGATACTAATTACTGCAGGTCTATCTCTCCAACCGAGTGACTCTTTGTAACATTGAGGTAAATCAAATAATTATAACATTTTAACATAAAATAATGTTGTAAACACTGAAACTGTACTTTCTAGTTATGTAGGTAGAGATAATCTGACATGGTACTAGCAGGGCTGAAATCAGGAGGTGTAGTGTCAAAACTGCTTTGTGATTGGTTGTGAATATTCAAGTCAGTATACACTGGACTGTCACTAGACATTATTGATGTCTGTGAATTTCCTTGATCCTTGATCTGAAATCACAGGTGGTGGCATATGGGAATTAGTGTGGTGACCACGTCTGTGGTTTGGCCTATACATTGGTTGGTACCTAGGTGCCTCATACATACGAGGAGAAAGGTAAGGTTGTTGTTGGTATGGAGCATAGTGACGTGGAAGGAGAGGCATGTGTTTTTTAAGGTAGTAGTTAGGAATCTCTTCTAAGGGACGTCTCCCAGATGACAGAAAATTACCTAGTGCATCAGAAATGGCAAGCCTGGCTGCCCATTGTCTATGAGGAGGAACTTTTTGCAAAGAAAGGTACTAAGCTTAGCAGATACTGTGCTAAGCTTAGCAGGTACTTAGCCAGCAGATACTATTTCCTCCTCTTTCTTCTCCATATGATCCACAGCCTTCACAATAAAACTTATGCATTTCTCATCACATTCTGCCCTAGTCATGCCTCTACCTATTCTCCTGATTTGTGTTGACACTTGCATCCCTCCTGGCCTCTGAATTTTGCATGCCCTTCTAGATGCTGTGCTGTGTTGTGTTGGATCTGCTGTTGTACAGTCACTATAATGCTGTGGAGGTGTTTGAGGCTCCTGTGAACTGTATTCTTGTCCTTCAACATCACTGTCCGTATGTTGCCTAGCTTTTATTCCTTCCTCCTCTTGGTCGTTTGGTAGACTATCTTCAGTTTTTAATTTAAAAAAAAATTAAATTTGCTGGTATTGCAAAAGGCACACATTTGCACCATACTTACTGTGCAAATTCATGATGAGGTCTCAAGAATTCAAGGATGGCACAAAATTTGTACTTGGTTCTTTGTGAACTGCCCGACTCACTCTTTTCTTCCTTATGTTGTTTGTCTAATTCTCTTCTCTAACTGTCCAGTACAGACTTCCATCTTTTCTTCAGGACAGCAACTGAAAAACAGATATTTTTTTTTAGTTTTTTGTTACAGGGTTTTGCAAACTGGACACTCATATGCTGCACTACATTCTCAATTTAGGATGGGAAGCTCTACTATCCGTTATCTTGTTATGGACACCGGCAACTTGATCTGGACAGTTCTTCAACCAAAGTTTATGCCAACAATGTGGGAGTCTAATATTAAACTTTTTTGGGAAAGACATCTTTTCCAAACTGTCTTGGAGCAGTGGATGGAAAGCATGTGAGACTGGCCATGCCTACATCCACTGGCAGTCTTTATTATAATTATAAAACATATTTCTCACTTGTGCTAATGGCTGTGGTGGACTCAGATTACAAATTTATATATGCGGATGTGGGGGCATATGGCAGTTGTCATGACTCTGCAATCTTTGAGCATAGTAGATTTGGGATCAAACTGAGAGTTACCTGCACCACGACCCTGGCCTGGAACAGACCAACCACATTACCCCTGTGTGTTTGTGGGTGATGAGAATAGTATTTTACAACTACCTTAACAAAGCCAGGCAAGTGGTTGAATGTGCTTTTGGCATTCTTGCTAATAACTGGAAAATTTACCACACTGCCATTAAAATGCAGCTACAATAGGAAATCACTGTGGAGAAAGCCACTATTTTGTGCGAACACTCGATGGTGGACAAAAGAAGGAGGAGTTTACACCCAGTGGACTAGAAAATGTTGGGCCATGCAAATTACATGGATCCTTTTCTGCACTACAACCAACAGAAAGGCTAGCAGATTATTTTGTGGCATCACATGAAGCAATGTGATAACAGAGTGACTTTTTTTTCTTAAAGGAATACTATCGATTAAAGCATTTTTTTTAAAATGTTGTATGTTAGGGCACACATTACCACAAGTAGTAGGAGCAGTTTCTTTCCTCACACAGCTCTGCCTCTCTACTTTAAAATCCCCAGTTTTAGATACAAAAGTGTTGGGCTCTTATGCTGGGCATACACGGCTCGATTTTGCCGCTTGATTCTCCCCCTCGATTGTTTCCCCGCTCGATTCCGCAGGCGATTCTCTTATCTTCCGCTCGTTTTTGTTATTTTCTTGCATTGTGTTAAGTGCAGAATCGAGGGGCGAAACGATCGGGCAGGAGATCGGACATGTCGGAAATGATCTATCGAGCCATCTAAAATGGCTAAAAAATGAACCGTGTATTCCTAGCATTAGAAGGCTAGATCATGTCCCTGCACAAGGGGGGTTGCTATCAGTGTATTGTTTAATAATCACCTTGCTGAAAGAATCTTATGCCTAGTACACACCATACAATTTTCTGTAAGATTTTTCTGTTAGATTATTTTCTGTAAAGTACTGGGAGAGACTGGTCATTATCTTTGGTGCATGGTCTTCTGGTTATCTCCTGCTGAGTAGAACAATGCCTTAGGGCCTTTTTACACTTAATCAGTTGCTCTCAGTTAAAACGGAAAGAAAACTGATTTTCAAAGTAATGCCCATGTTTTCCTATTGCACCTTTTACACTTAACACGTTTTAACTGAAATCCTGTTTGCAATGCACTGCTATGGAAAAAAACGCGTACTAACGCGTACCAACGCGTACTAACGCACACTAACGCACACCAACTTATTAAGTGTAAAAGGGGCCTAATTGTGAGGCAGATAGATGGTTAGATAGATAATTTCCAACATGTTGGAAATTATCTGTCTGGCAGGTAAATCTAACAGAAAATCTAACAGAAAATTGTAAAGTGTGTACCTAGCATTATTCAGATGGTGGAAAGAAGTTAAATATTCCAGCAATGTGTGTTCCTTGTCTTCTGTTCTCTGACTGATAAAGATCCTGATAATGCCTTTGTAAACACTGTCTCTCCCTCTCAGCAGACTAGGAAGTAGATGCAGCCTGGAATGTATCATCATCACAAGCCAGGAAGCCAGTCAGTCAGGAGGTATAAACACATCTCCCTGCTAGTTACATTTCAGCAATATTACAGCTCATCTAGCTACATGTTACCACCTCAGATCAGCCTCCTCCTCATGTCTCCTGCATGCTGTGACACAGTGAAGTATATTTGTGAGCTGTGTAAGAAATGAAGGATGATTTTTAAGCAGGGAGACAGGGAGAGGGACCTGGGTGAATAAATTGCCCCTAGGACTAGTGGTAATGTGTACCCTAATATAGAGTATTAAAAAAAGTCATTTTAATGCATAGTATTCCTTTAACTTCAATACTTATAATGATGTAAAAAATAAAATGTATGTTTAAATATATAACCGTCAGCACCATTTTTATGTATTTGAACTATAGTATTCTAACATAATCCGACCTAGATGTACATTGTGAAAGTCACTTTCTTACCATTACACCAAGATTTCAAAAATACGTCAGGAGATGAAAAGAAAAACAAGATATGGCTTTATTCAAAAATATCACCTGTATACATGCGGGAAACCAAGTAAGCCTAGTGAAAGGATTCAGGCAGTTAAGGTTTCTGGCTTCACTTCCGCTGTGCATTGATTCTTATACCACAAATTACGTAGTCATGATGTGCTTTACTCGTCCAATAATAATGTTCATTTCTGAGAGTCTCTCTCCTTACACCCTAAGAGGGTGGAGGATTCTCACAGCCTTGCACCTGCTCTCGATTCCAGTAAACAATCTCTTCAACATCCTGTTCACATAGATACATCAAGGTCATGGCTTGTGGGACTCGACTCATCTGAGATGGGAGTTGCAGTACCAGGCACTCCTTATCTTTTTAGACATTCCTAAGAAGAAGAAAAAAAACTCACACAGTACTAGATCTTGGCTAAAGCATGTCAGCAATGGAAAATTCCGAGTCTAACGTTAAAGGGTAACTCTACTCATCTGAATCATCTGTGTTACATCGGCCTTATTAAACATTTGTGTCACCTTATATCTATTAAGTGCATATCTACAGCTATGACATTAACATACCCCCCTGTTGCACATATATACGTATAAGGTGGCAAGGGGTTCAACTACATAGACTTGAAACACTTCTTAAGTAATGGAAGCTAGCAGTTGCTTTCTTTGTAGCCTTGTAGCATTGCAAAATATATATGTATTTATATGACGCCTAATGCTTCTAGTGTACTATCTTATCCACTATCAGACAATCTACACAACTGAGAAGTCAATTTTTGGGAATTTGTGCTTCCCCATAAAGTTGTCCTCCTCCTCACTGTCATTGTATTCCTCATGTTGGAATGAAAACATGGCTGTATCAGTTTTTTGCTTTATGAAACTGCCCAAGTATTTCCTGGCCAGGGGTATGACACAGCAAGCAAAAAAACTGAACATGAGTATCACAATAAGTATCATGGTACCAACATTTTTTAGGAAACCCTTCCAGTCTCCAAACCAGTCATTGAACCATTTTGTAAAGGAATCTGATACACCAGAGTTTCTTTTTAACTCGTCTGATAGGTCAGTCAGTTTCCTCAAAGCTTCTGTCACCCGTCCATCAGGGCCAGTTTCACTGGGAATGTAGGTACAGCAGGCCCCGCCCAGTCCCAGAAATTTGCAAACTCCTCCTTTCTCAGCAAGCATCATGTCCAGACTCATTCTGTTCTGAAATGTCATTTTGGAGTTTGGGCCTAACTCATTAACTATGCCCTGCAGAGCATCACGTGTGAAATTCACAAATCTTTGCTGATTGTAATATATGTAGTTTATCCACTCCACGTTTTTGTTAATGGTGATCTGTGGAATCATAGACTCAAACCCTGCCCACACCGGGTTTCTGGCCTTAAATTCATCTGGAACCCCTCTGGGGATACCTATTGCATCCAAATAAACATGTGGGTCCAGGTTACCTTTAAGTTCTCTCTTAAAGATCTTGTGGGCTTCTTTTTCAAAATCTTGGTCACTTTCTCTAAACATATGTATGGGCATAATGAGTTTGGCCAGTGCACAGTGACCTTTCCACACAGGTGGCAATCTAGGACGTAATTTTAGATCACCGCACAACCAGTAGATATCACCAAGGGAGTGTGTCTGATGAAATAGTAGGAAAGGGTCTGCTTGTTTCATTACAGCACAGTAACCAGGGGGAAATTCACCCACATCTACTCCACCTGAATTCGTACTGTTATAACAGGTATAGTTTCCCTTGTACACAGTTGCTGAGTGGTCAATTTGATCAGGGGTACCTTCAATGGGTATCGATCAATCCACATTTTACAGAGTGGATCTGTTGTGGCTGGGGTTTGACCCTTACTCCTATAGAGTGACAGAAAGCATTTCTCACCCCCTTCTGGAAGGGGAAGTGGCACAGTGCCAAGGTGTGGCCTTGCTCCTGCACATACATAACAATCTGACATATTGTGTTGTTTGGCTGTGTACCTCATCCATTCAAGCCACATGTTAGTATCTGAATATCCTGTCTCCATGGCAATGGTCTCCTCAAATGTAGGGTTAGCCAGGGCCTGTACCCATGGTTCCTGATCCTCATGCTCCATGACTTTGAACTCAGGGTTTTTGTACATGTCCCTGAGCGAAAACTTCCCCAGAGGGCCCCCTGTATACCCTGGGACATGCATGCCTATCACATATGTTCCTGCATCTCCAGGGCTTGGGTTTTCTATATTCAGGGTCAGGCGCTGGGAACTATCTTGCTTTCCAGGTATACAGGCTCCCCCAGCTGTTGTTAAGGTCATCCTTGAGCGAAGGGGCACCCCATTTCTGTCCACCCGAGTCATGGCAGGATCAGGTCTGTATCCCCAGTCAGTACCTGTGTTCCAGGCAGCTGCTTCCCAAGAACTACATTTATTCCCCCAATAGTCATCAGTCACGCAAATGAAAAATTGTCCTTTTTCATAAAGGCTGCAGTGCCAATTACAACGTTGTACAACCTGGCAGTAGTCAAAGGTGTAAGTCGCCACTTGTATTTGTGAAGAATTATACCAGAACACTAAGCTCTGGTGTTCTCTTGTTACAGCAACCTGGCCTCTTCGCATCAGTTCTACATTTATGGCATCCCGTTTAACCCTTGGCTGGTTGTAAGTTACATTATTAGTTTGTGGAAAGGCTGGAGGAGGTGTTTGAAAATGTTCTAGGGCTTCCAACACTATCCACAATGTCCCAATGAAAAGCATAGCAATAATGACTCCCTTTCCACTTGGAGTGTTAAAGTATCCTGTATCCAAGATCCCCATATTTTTTTTTTTTTTAAGACAAGAACTCTGAGAATTAAACGGGCCCCCAACTCTCCCTAATCTAGCTCCTCAGTTATCCTGTTCAGGGCTTGTGCCCGCTTTGAATAGAGGAAAATCTCTAATATTCCCTCCACCCGCTGTGACGTTGTCTTGACTGGAGCTCAGGCAAATGTTCCTCACACTCCAGGGCCCAGGAGCGTACACCTCCCGTCACAGGATGCTGTCTATTCTGTCCCTGAACCGGGAATGGGTGCCCTTTTGCAGTGAGTTAAATGTATCCACAAACTTTTTTCGGCTATTCTGACCGCTGTGGGTGTGGCCAGTAACACCTGGTAAGGACCCTCCCACCGTGGGGTGTTCCAATGTTTTCTTTTAATAATTTTGACCCAGATCCAATCTCCTATGTTTACAAGGAGATCCTCACTTACATCCGGCTCTTTTGGAGGGTTCCCCGGTACATGAGATCTTTGTTTACAGGTGCGTCTTAAGTAGTCTGCAAGTTCCCACTCCTCAGGGGGATCCCAGATTACATCAAAAGCCGGGATTCTGTAGGACCTGCCAAACACAATTTCATATGGTGACAACTTGCCTTTCACTGTCACTGTTCTCATACTTAACAATACCAAGGGTAAACACCATATCCAACTCTTCCCTGTTTCCGCCATAGCTTTAGTTAGTTTGTTTTTAATTGTACCATTTGTTCTTTCCACAGCTCCTGCTGACTGTGGGTGATAACTACAATGGTGCCTAACGTTTATGCACAAAGTAACTGTCAACTGTTTAATGATATCATTCACAAAATGGCTACCATTGTCGCTGATGATTTTTTCTGGTATGCCCCATCTCGGAATGATATCTCTTGTCAGTGCTTTTGCAACTGTGAGTGCATCAGCTTTTGCAGTGGGAAAGAATTCCACCCACCCTGAAAATATATCTAGCACCACTAGAGCATATTTCTTTCCCTCTGCAGGGGTGAGTTCAATGTAATCCAGTGCAATGGTATGAAAGGGGTAATGTGGTGTAGGTGTTTTACCAATAGGTGGCTTTAATCCCTTTCCTGTGTTGTGCTGAGCACATACAGTGCATTGTGAGACAAACTTCTTAAAAAAGGTGCTTATGCCCGGACAGTAAAAATATTTGGTGGCTGTAGCCATCATACCACCCGTTGAGACATGGGTGACCCCATGTAACACAAGAGCCAATAATCTGTACAAAAGTCTGGGAAGGCATAAGGCATCTTTGACACAGAGGAGGCCGCTATCATTAACTGTTGCATGTGCTCTTTGCCACTGAGACTTTTCAGCTGCTGGTGCATTGCTCTGGAATTCCACTAAGAGATCAGTGGTGATCGCTGCAGAGGATGGAATAATGAGAGGGGAGGGGGCTGATGGCAGAGGGGGATCTGTGTCAGGGAGTGAAGGGGAGGCGGCAGCTGTGGTGGGCAGAAGGGATGGGATGTGATGGGATGGCTCAGAAGTTGGAAGAGGGCGCAGCGCCGCCAATTTCGCCTCAGCATCTGCAAGATTGTTGCCACGCATTTTACCACAGCTGTGCCATGCATTTTACCACAGCTACCTGCGAGGGCAGCAGTACACTATCAAGGAGCTGTTGCAATAAGTCTTTATGACGGACTGGTTTCCCAGCCGCAGTTAACATGCCTCGGTTCCTCCACTGTGCAGCGTAGGTATGACAAGCAGAGAACGCATACTGGCTGTCAGTGTAAACAGTGAGAACTTCACCCTCGTGCAGCGCACAGGCTCGAGTGAGTGCATGAATCTCTGCAGCTTGTGCGGAGTAGGAGATTGGTAAGGGACCAGACTCCAAAACAGCATTCAGGGTAACAACAGCATATCCCACTCTGTTCACTCCTAAGGCATCTTTGGAGGCAGAGCCATCGACAAAGACGAGTGTACTTCCGGGTATTGGTTCGGACTTCAGGTCTTCTCTGGGTAGAAAGATCTTTTGTGACACTGTGACACAATCATGCTGAGGCTCATCACCCTCTGCAGCAGGGGTGGGGAGTAAAGTTGCTGGGTTGAGTGTGGTACAGCGTTTCACTGTAAGGTGAGGCTGACCCAGCAAAGTGGCAGTGCAATACAAGTGACGGGCAGGAGTTAGTAACGTCATTTTATCCTGCAACAACAGAGCATGCACTGCGTGGGGAACAAGAACCTCTAGTGGATGATAGAGGACCAGGGTGGCCGTTATGTCGACAGCCATCGCAGCAGCAATAACAGATTGTACACAAGATGGCAAAGCACATGCAACCTGATCCAAAGGTTTAGAGTAAAAACCTAGCGGCCTCTGTTTGTCTCCCCAAGTTTGTGTCATCACAGCTGTCATGCATTTATCTTTGCAATCAACATACAGTTTAAAAACCTTCGTGTAATCAGGGAAGGCTAAAACCAGGGGATCTTGCAGCGCAGACTTACACCTCTGAAATGCCATAGTCAAGTCATCTGTCCAGGTGACTTTGTCAGTCATTGCCATTGGGTCAGTGTGGATGGCATTGAACAAAGGCTTAACCAGTGCTGAGCAATGGATAATCCAGGCCCTGCAGTAGTTAAGGGTCCCAAGGAACGTCATCATGTCTTTCTTTGTCACAGGTTTTGGTATATTTTGGATAGCTCGTACCCGCGTATCCTCAATAGTACGTCCTGCACCTGAAATGAGTTGTCCTAAATATTTAACAGTGGGCTGACAGAACTGTAGTTTTTTACGTGAGGCCTTGTGGCCCTGTTCTGCTAAGAAACAGAGCAGTTGCACTGTGAGTTGCAGACACCTCTTCTCATCTGGAGCACCTATACACAAATCATCGACATATATGAGGAGTCTGCAATCATCAGGGACAGGGAAAGATTCTAGAGACCTTTTTATCTCTTGTGAAAAGATCGCCGGACTTTCACAGTATCCTTGCGGGAGTCTTGAGTACGTGTATCTTTTACCTTTAAACGTAAAAGCGAACCAAAATCTGCTGTCAGGATGAAGTTTTATAGAAAAAAAAGCATTTTTTAAATCGACTATGCTGAAAACTTGACAGCTTGGGGTGATCTCATTTAGAATTGTGTTGGGTTCAGGAACCACTGGAGCTCGCGGCACAATTGCTTCATTTACCGCTTTAAGATCATGAACTAGGTGGTATTCTGTAGAGTTAGGTTTGGCCAGGGGAAAAATGGGCGTGTTACAGGGGGAGGAGTCACAAGGTATGAGCACACCCTTCTCTAGGAAACCAAGTATGATGGGCTCAATGCCGGCAACCATGTCAGGTTTAAGTGGATACTGTTTTTTATAAGGCCGGTACGCACCTTTTGCAACTACAATGACCTCCTCTGAATTTTTTATCAGACCCACGTCAGTGTCAGATTGTGCCCACAGCTTGTCTGGGACACTGGACAACTCATGTCAGGACGCATCTGCAAAGTCAACATTGTCAGATTCTTCAGGTCGTTTAGTCAGGTGTATCAGCATTCCCGTGGTCTGAAGGTGGCGTGGGCAGTAAAAGCCCTCACCACCTTCTTCTTTCCACTTGTTCAATAGAATCCCGGCCGTGTCCCAACGTCCCCACTTCGGTTTGTACAGTGAAGCATGAGGGGCGGAGTTCGGGACAGCAAACAGCTCATCCTGCAGGATGCCATCTGTCTCAACACTGTCCCAGCCTGGGATTGAAACCTCGTACAGAACATAACCTTCTGCATTTTCCCATAGTCCGGTAATCTCTACACAGACTTTTCTCCTCATCGGGAACTTTTGCTCATAGTCCAAATCCCTGCGTCCATTCGCTATGTAATGTGTGGTGACGTGTGCCACACATACTACCTCCTGAAATGTATCTGCCGGACCTGCATCCTGCTGCATCCATTTCAGGAGTGAATTTGGCAGATTAATACCGTACCAATGCACGTCAGGTGCTTCTGCCATTGGAGCACGATGGATCTGCAGTGACTCTGGACCAGGAGCAATAGTCAACTTCAAATCACCAATCAAGTCTCTGCCACACAGATTAATTGGGCACCTTGCAGAAATTATGAAACTGCAAAACACAGCTCTGCCTGACTTTTCATCTAAAACCTGCAACGGTTTAGTGGTTGGGGACACTTCAAACCCACCACCGGCATTTCGTGTTACAACTGTACCCAACCTTTCCCACGGGATATTTAAACCAGTCCCAAGGACAGACCTACATGCACCAGTGTCAACCAAAAACTTGATTCTAACACTCGATACAGACAAGAGGATTTCAGGCTTTTTTGTGTCAGCATAATCAATCTCAATCACAATAGTGTCACAGCTCAACTCTTCCCTGCCTAGTCATGCAGACTGGGTTTGTTGCTTGGTTTGATTGGCCGTATTCTCTGGGCAGTCTTGTGCAATGTGATCCCGCTTTCCACAAATGAAACATTCCCCTCTTTCTCGTTTTCCTGCATAGTCACGCACAAATCTACGTGGACCGGGACGGGGATGCGAGACATCTCCGCTGTATGCACCCTCCTCTCCCATGCCCTGGTTATAGGTGGACAAGGAATAGGAGGCTGCCGCAGCAGGATGTCTCTTCTGTCCCCGCTTCTTTTTTTCTATCAGAATTTTCTCTGCATGCCTGGCATACTCCAAAAACTCTGTCACACTGCACGTACGCCATGTCATCAAATGTTTATGGATTGTCCACTGTAATTCTTCCTTTAAAGCCCTATCAATCTGTGCTTTGAGCTGTTGTTCCCATGGTGTAGTGCCATCAAGCACTGCAGGTTTCTGCAACCCACTGTATTTTTCAAAAGCATCCATGACCCGTGCAACCAGATCATCCACACTTTCGTTTGCTTTCTGGGAAATCGTAGAAAGCTTGGTAAAATCTGGGGTGATCTTATAAAATGTTATCATTCGTTGGATCAATTCATCCCACCTGGTGGTTAAGGTTGTGCTTTCCCAACCCAACTCTGCTGGCGGGTCAGTCGCAAGTTGTCCAGGCCCCCATGCACTCCAATTACCCTCGATATTAACCCATCCAGTACCACAGACTCTTCTCACAACTCTTTCACATTCAGTGGCAGTCAGCTTAAAACTCCGCCTCAACTCAGTCAGTTGTTTAACACATTCAACCACATCCTCTCTCGGGCTAGGTATAGTCTTAATTGCATTCAACATGTCGTCCTCTGTCCAGGGTCTGTAAACATGTATGGTTTGCCCTGCTCCATTTGGGAGCTCTATCATAGGCATTTGCATTGCGGGTTCAGGGTTGCACTTTTCAGTAGGCACTGAAATGGTCACTGCTGGCTGTCGCAATGTGGTGGAAGATGGGTAAGGTAATAGGGCGGAACCCGGGAGCTGTGACATGGCTGCCATCGGGTGCATAAAGATGGCGCCTGGATTATAGGAAGAAAGTTGAGGGTGTGGAAGCGGTGGGTAAATGTTAGTATAATTCGGCGGGGTCTGAGATGGCTGCTCTTCACTATTTGCACTTACTCTCAGATCTCCCGTTGTCACAGCTAACTGATCAACCTCCTGTTTGATGCCCGAAGGTTCTTCGTTCCCGCAACTGTCTATCAGACGTTGTCACCTCAGTTTGTCTATTAACAGGTTTGGACTTAGTGGGCTCACTGATGTTTCCTGTACTTGAGGTGTGGGCTGGAAGTCCTGACTTATGATCTGGAGCCCGCTGAGGGGATTGGGATCTCTGCCTCAGCCTTTGTGCTGCTCCAGCCTCAGCTCCAGCTCCATGCACATCTCCACTGTCACTATCACTTTCACTTTCAACATCCTGTACAGTCACGCTGTGACCATATTCCCCTTCCAAATCACTCGCTTTCTTACCAAAATAAAAGGAGCACAGTTCCCTCTTACGCTTGTCAGCTTCATCTCGCCATTCTCTCGCCAATTGCAAACCATATTTATTCTGCAAAGTCGATTTCCCTTTACTTCTCTCCTCTATAGCCTTTATCAATGCCCTGCATTGTTTTGGGTGCAAATGGCCCGGGAATTTGAACATCTCATGCCAGACCTCGCATTTTTCTGTCAAGCGAGGGTCTTTACGGTGCATGAGAAGTTCATCATCCGTTGCACGGAGAAGTTGAGCTTTAGTTGCATTTTGCCCCATCCTGCCTGACAATTCTATTCCGGGGCACCTGTGATCTGTTTCCTATGATATAACTGCTCAGCCGCCGCTGCCCCCCAGTGTACCGATACTGTGCTGGGGCCGACTTGCTGAATAGTACGCTTCACTGAATGCCGCTGTAACTCGGGCGCGCTTTACGAGAATTACTACCCAGCCTAGCAAATCAGTGATGATAACCACGGCTATTATCCGGCTTGCACTTAAGCCTTGAATCCAACCCGGCTGTTGTAGCCCTGAATTAAATTCGGCTTGCACTTGAGCCCTGGATTACTTTTGCCCTGTGGCTATTGCGTGGTATCCGCTGTATGTCCTCATCCGGTCACTGAGGATCTATTCCACTTCGCAGACACCACGACTGACAATTGGTAAAATTGTCAGCTTTTTTTACAGATCACAGGTATCCCCAGCTAACTGAACTGTCATGCAGTACTTGAATAAAATCAAATATCTACTTACTTTTTTGATGCACCTTGATAGCTCTCAGTGTTGACAATCAATGTAATCCTCTCAGTCCGTGGCCGGCCACACATTCACACACAAACACACCAAAAAAAAAGGTAAAGCCCTCTGCTCTTCAAAGCATCTCCTGAAATCCTGGTTCTTGGATTCGAGTTCCGTCCTGTCTGGGTATAGCACTCTGAAAATTTGCCCCTGTTTACAGGGAATTTTTCACCCTGGAGGACTTATTTTGTTGGGATGACTGGGATCATCACCCCCAGTTTTCAGAGATGCACCCCAGGCCAAACAGAATCGATTCCGCTTCGAAGGACCATATGTGAAAGTCACTTTCTTACCATTACACCAAGATTTCAAAAATACGTCAGGAGATGAAAAGAAAAACAAGATATGGCTTTATTCAAAAATATCACCTGTATACATGCGGGAAACCAAGTAAGCCTAGTGAAAGGATTCAGGCAGTTAAGGTTTCTGGCTTCACTTCCGCTGTGCATTGATTCTTATACCACAAATTACGTAGTCATGATGTGCTTTACTCGTCCAATAATAATGTTCATTTCTGAGAGTCTCTCTCCTTACACCCTAAGAGGGTGGAGGATTCTCACAGCCTTGCACCTGCTCTCGATTCCAGTAAACAATCTCTTCAACATCCTGTTCACATAGATACATCAAGGTCATGGCTTGTGGGACTCGACTCATCTGAGATGGGGGTTGCAGTACCAGGCACTCCTTATCTTTTTAGACATTCCTAAGAAGAAGAAAAAAAAACTCACACAGTACTAGATCTTGGCTAAAGCATGTCAGCAATGGAAAATTCCGAGTCTAACGTTAAAGGGTAACTCTACTCATCTGAATCATCTGTGTTACATCGGCCTTATTAAACATTTGTGTCACCTTATATCTATTAAGTGCATATCTATGAAACTTGGATTAACATACAGCTATGACATTAACAACATACATACATACATACACACACGTACATTATGCTTTTTAAACTATATATACAGTATATATATATATATATATATATATATATATATATATATATATATATATATATATATACATATATATATATATATATATATATATATACAGTGGGATGCGAAAGTTTGGGCAACCTTGTTAATCGTCATGATTTTCCTGTATAAATCGTTGGTTGTCACGATAAAAAATGTCAGTTGAATATATCATATAGGAGACACACACAGTGATATTTGAGAAGTGAAATGAAGGTTATTGGATTTACACAAAGTGCGCAATAGTTGTTTAAACAAAATTAGGCAGGTGAATATATTTGGACACCACAAAAAAAAATGAAATCAATATTTAGTAGATCCTCCTTTTGCAGAAATTACAGCCTCTAAACGTTTCCTGTAGGTTCCAATCAGAGTCTGGATTCTGGTTGAAGATATTTTGGACCATTCCTCTTTACAAAACATCTCTAGTTCATTCAGGTTTGATGGCTTCCGAGCATGGATAGCTCTCTTTAACTTACACCCCAGATTTCCAATTATATTCAGGTCTGGGAACTGAGATGTCAATTCCAGAATGTTGTATTTGTTGCTCTGCATGAATGCCTTAGTGGATTTTGAGCAGTGTTTAGGGTCGTTGTCTTGTTGAAAGATCTATCCCAGGCGCAGTTTCAGCTTTGTCACTGATTGCTGGACATTGGACAGAGGCGCCAGGCTACTTACCGGACCGCATTGGTGATATGTTCCTATTTATACAGAGGCGCCAGGCTACGTACCGGACCGCATTGGTGATATGCTCCTATTTATTGCCTGAGGAAGTGGGATATACCCACGAAATGTGTTGCACCTTGTTCAGAGTATGTAAATAAACTGATTTTTGCTTAAAACAGCAATTTTTTGTGTCTGTTTTGTAGGAGTAAGTCCACCGCTACCTACTACATTTTATCAATTTTAAAGAAATATTGTTTTCACCCTGTTGGCGCCTCTGTACTATTATTGCAGTTATTCCAAAATGAAGCTGGCTTGTCCAAATGTGCTTTAGCATACCTCAAGCGGCTCTGTTTGTGCTGTGGGCAGAGAAAAGGCTTCCTCTGCATCACTATCGCATACAGTATCTCCTTGTTTAAAGTGCGCTCAATGGTTGAATAATGCACAGTGACTCCATCTGCAGCAAGATGATATTGTAGGTCATTGGTGCTGGTCTGTGGGTTGACTCTCACTGTTCTCACCATTCATCGCTTCTGTCCATCTGATATTTTTCTTGGTCTGCCACTTCGAGCCTTAACTGGAACTGAGCCTGTGGTCTTCCATTTCCTCAATAAGTTCCTAACTGTGGAAACAGACAGCTGAAATCTCTGAGACAGCTTTCTGTATCCTTCCCCTAAAACATGATGGTGAACAATCTTTGTCATCTGGCAATTTGAGAGGTGTTTTGAGATCCCCATGTTGCTACTCTTCAGAGAAAATTGAAAGAGGAGAAAAACTTACAATGGACCCCCTTAAATACTCTTTCTCATAAATGGATTCACCAGTGGATTCACCTGCGTATGTAGGTTAGGGGTCACTGAGCTTACCAATCCAATTTGAGTTCCAGTAATTAGTTGTAAAGGTTTTACAATCAATAAAATGAAATGTATGCACCTGCCTAATGTTAAACAATTATTGCGCACTTTCTGTAAATCCAATAAACTTCATTTCACCTCTCAAATATCACTGTGTGTGTCTCCTATATTATATATTTAACTGACATTTTTTATTGTAACAACCAATGATTTACACAGGAACAATTAACAAGGTTGCCCAAACTGTCGCATCCCACTGTCTATATATATATATATATATATATAGAGAGAGAGAGAGAGAGAGAGAGAGAGAGAGAGAGAGAGAGAGAGAGAGAGAGAGAGAGAGAGAGAGAGAGAGAGAGAGAGAGAGAGAGAGAGAGAGAGAGAGAGAGAGAGAGAGAGAGAGAGAGAGCTAACCTGTCTCAGGTTCTGGAGGGAGAGGGATGATATGTCACACACAGTGCATGAATACATGATTCAAAGCTGTTCAGATACATGGTAATCTAGAAAAAAAACCACACTTTTAGCTTCCTTGGCCTCAGGACTCAAACAATCCCATGAACTCTGCAAAAAGTCCTTTATAAGATTGGTCCAGATGGTATTCAGCCTTTGGTGGTCTTTATATCCAGATAATGTTTTATCATAAAGTTCTGGAATATTCTGGATTTTGGTAATTAGATCCTCGTTAGAGAACCACACCTGAGGCATCTTGCTGCAAAAATCTCCTCTCCCTCATGTACAGCTTACACACAGGAAGTACACTTTGACTTGGAAGCAATCAGCTTTTTGAACAAAAACACTTTGAAAATGGCTATATCAAGTGATTTTAAGAGCAATTTTACACTTTCCTATACTTTACATTGAGGCTGAATGGCCTCAGAATTGAGGCCATATCGCTCTGGTGTGAGCCATCCCATTTAAAAACATTAGCCAAGCACTTTTCAAAGCGCTAGCATTTTAAAAAGCACTCAGAAGCGCTCTTGGTGGGCACCAGCCCTTTCTCACTGAGCCCTGCTATAGCCATAGTTCATATTATGGCCTATAGCGATGCCGGCTGACCCAAAATCTCTGGCACTGTTTTTACAGCACTCCATATTTTCTCCCTGGTGTATGTCCTTAGCAGAAATGTGGTTCTCTGAAGAAAAAGACAAAGGCCTCAATTCACTAAGCTTATTTCCTTTCTTTAATAATGTTTCTGAGCGGTTTCTAGAGTTATTACAATGATTATAAGGCATGTAGCATTCAGGAAACATTTTACCTCAGGCAAACCTAAAATTAACTCTTCTGTCTTTAAATTAAATAAAATCTGTTCCCCTGGGGGGTACTCACCTCGGGTGGGGGAAGCCTCCGGATCCTATCGAGGCTTCCCCCCGTCCTCCTGTTTCCCACGACGGCAGCGATAAAGCTCCCCGAACGGCGGGGATGTAAATATTTACCTTCCCGTCTTCAGCGCAGGCGCAGTATCGGCTCTCTGCTCGGAGATAGGCAAAAATAGTCGATCTCTGTCTCCTGCGCCTGCGTCTCTCTATTTTCACCTATTTCCCAGCGTAGAGCCGCAACAGCGCCCCCGCTGGAGCCAGAAAAGGTAAATATCGCACAGCCTGACAAATTGTTGGCTGTGCGTTCCGTGGGCTGCAGCGAGACTGCCGTGGGACACAGGAGGATGGAGGAAACCTTGATAGGATGCAGTGGCGTAGCAATAGGGGGTGCAGAGGTAGCAACCGCATCGCTGCCATTGGGCCATAAGGGCCCCGGGGGGTCCTCCCCCAACCACAGTATTAGCTCTTTATTGGTCCTGTACTGATAATAATCGCTTCTATAGATGCTTTGAATAGTGGTAATCATTAACAAACTGTTCCCCAGCACCTTTTTGCACCTCTGACACTGTGGTTGTCCTTGTGGTATGCCGTATAAGTTGTTATGTATATAGCACTTGGGGGCCCTCGTGTAAAACTTGCACCGGGGCCCACAGCTTCTTAGCTATGCCACTGATAGGATCCAGAGTCTTCCCCCTACCGAGGTGAGTACCCCCCCAGGGGAACTTTTTTTGTTACAGTCTCTTTAAAAAGAAATCTCTAAAGTTAACATTTCAATCCTTAAAATAACTACAGAATTCTAAAGTTAAAAACAGGCTGTTAATTAACTACATGTGAAAATAACTACAGAGGAGGTAGCTTAAGGACTGAAGTGATAAGATAACTCTCTCACTGTGAAAACTTATCTCTACACCTTAATAAGGCCTGGTTCACATTAGAAATATTGAGCCAAACGGATCCGGTGAGCGGATCCGGTCTCCGCTTCACCAGATCCGGATGGCTCTGTGCACATTGGCAAACAGATTGTGAAAACTGATCTGATCACAGATGGATCGCATCGGTTTTCACTCCGTTTGGCAGCAAATACATACCTAACAGCAGCTGCAGAGTCTTCCTCTTCTTGCGCTGTGATTACATAGCGCGTCATGTGACTCGTCACATGACACGTCATGTAGTCACATGACACAGAAGAAGAAGGAAGCCTCTACCGCCTGCTTTTAGATATGTATTTTGGCCCTGTTCACCCTTGCTCACCTACCCGCCCAGCTACTGCAGCCTCCCTCACCCTCCCGCCGCTCTGTTTCGCGTCCCCACTTCCCCTATCCCCCGTGGAACTGTCCGTTTCTTCACTAGTGCGAAGAAATGTTCCTTTTTCCATTGCCCCAATGCAGCAGATTTTTTTGTCTGGTTCTGTTCCGCTGGGCAGAACGGTCCGGAAAATTAGAGCCTGCTGCATTTTTTTGGTCCGGGGAAGGGAATGTACGGAACGTATCCGTACCAACGGATGCATGTGAATGGATCCATAGGTTAAAATTGGATCCTTTCACATCTGTTCCGTTTTTACAGTATACTTTCCGGTTACGTTCCGTAAATAAAAACGCAGATGTGAACCGGGCCTAAGGCCCAGTGCACACTGAGCGGTTTTAGCAGCGATCTGCCAGCCGCATCCGCCAGTGAAAACGCTTGGCTAATGTATTTCAATGGGATGGTGCAAACCAGCAGTTTGAGGTTTTAATCCAAACCGCAAACGTGCCTCCTGCTGCACATTTGCGGTTTTCAGAAGCGTTTCGTCCTCAATGTAAAGTATAGGAAAAAAGCAAACCGCTGTGGAAAACGCTACATCATAGCGGTTTTCCAGGCGTTTTTGTTACAGAAGCTGTTCAGTAACAGCTTTTACTGTAACAGTATATGTAATCTGCTACACAAAAACGCTCCCAAAAACGCTACGCATGTTTAGAAAACGTCTCTAAACATGCCTAGAATCGCTCTGAAATCAGCTCCAAAAATAGCTAGCATTGTGACGATCTGCTAGCGGTTGTGGTGTGCACTGGGCCTGAGGCAAGCTTCTTTAGTGAATTAACACTGAACATACCGATCGATGTGGGGTGATAAGTTTTCTCTTGCCAGCATGATCTTGAATTGAATGTCAGGATTGAGGTTCTGGATCTTACACAAAGACTTTTTCAGTCTGGAAATGCTTTTACTTTTTTTTTTAAATGTTTGCAGACTTTTTAAATGAAACTTTTCTTATTCCATTTATTTCAGTAAATGACTTTAAGGCTAGGTGCACAGTGGTCAGTTGCATAATGCACGCGATATAAGTGTGAACTGCTATGAAGACTTTAATACAAAGCCAGCATGCAGCGAGTTAGAATAACGCGATTAGTTACAACGTAGTACTGTCAACAGACCCATAGAATTGTATGGGCAGTGAGTTGACATGCTGCCATTTTTTTCTGTGTATCCTCCTGACACATTTGTATCTCGATCCAGCTTAATTCTTAGGGCTGATTCACACTACGGAATACATGCACAAATGCGATTTTGCATTAAGAATGCACGGAACGTGCGTCAGGGTGCATTAAAGTGCAGACGTCGGCGAATGCAACTCGATAGATCCCTTGGGAAAAGGTGTGCGTCATGTGATAAAATGTTTCCGGATGCGTTACATGGACTTTCATGTTACTATGCCGATGGAACGCATGTCTGGTGCCTCATGACTGACAGCAATGCACATAGTGTAAAGCTAGGTTTCACAGTGGTCCGTTGCATAATGCATGCGTTATAATGAGTGTGAACTGCAATGGAGACCAGACATAGACTTTAATTTAAAGCCTGCATGCAGGGAGTTAGAGGCCAAGGTCACACTTAGCAGAATTGCATGCGGTTTCCCCATAGCAGATAGTGGAAAACACATGCGATTCTGCTAAGTGTGACCCTAGCCAGAATAATGCAATCAGTTCCAACACAGTAATAATAATCCGAATATTTGTATAGCGCTTTTCTCCTGTCGGACTCAAAGCTCTCAAGAGCTGCAGCCACTGGGACGCGCTCAGGAGGCCACCCTGCAGTGTTAGGGAGTCTTGCCTTGAACTCCTTACTGAATAGGTACTTCACCTAGCCAGGATTCGAACCCTGGTCTCCCATGTCAAAGGCAGAGCCCTTAACCAGTACACTATCCAGCCACCAGTACTGCGAACAGGTACATAGAATTGTAAAGGAAGTGAGTTGACCTGAAGAATTATTCTGCAACGCAACTGAGGACGGTGAACTAGCCCTGAACGAGCCCTCATACAGAGACTTGCAGATTTGTGTTTCCTGTTTGTATGTGTCCAGATCCTCTCAGAGTTACCAGACATATCTCATCCCCTTCTTCAGTGTTACAGCTATTAGTTCACAATAGGAAAAAAACATACACCAGAAAGAAAATAAATTGATTACAGGAACAATAAAAACGTAGCATGTTATACAGCAGCCCTTGCTGGTCACCTCAGATATAGCAGGTCACGCCATTAATGTATTAATCGTGTAACAGTAGTAACAATCAATGCTTATAGAAAGGTATCTGCAGCAGAACATTACAGGGGATGTGATCTGTAGTTTTGTTTCCTCAGTTGTGTGACACAAGCCTGATCAAATCATTCCCTAGTGACAACTCATCCATTCCCCAATTACTGTTGCCGCTACATTTCTACTAGGAAAAAATGTCAACTGACAAAAATTAAAATAGATAATGACCACTATCACAAAATAGATACTATGTTATTTTAAGCACCTTTCGTATTGCCTAATTTTCACATTCTTTTGTATAAGTAACACTATTTTTTAGCCTGTGCTTATAAAATAAATCACAACACCTCAAGGTAGTACCAAATGCAAGCAGGTGGAGAAAGAGAATTAAAGTTGCAGCTGACTCTCCAGCAAAGAGAACGAACAATTCTTTGAAGTGTTTCCAGAAAAGACTGAAGGAGAAGAAGGGTCACTGGAGCAGCTACAGCTGAGGCAGGCAAGGGGTGTAGAGGCAGGAAGAGCCGATGTTTTCACAATAGGAATCATATGAGAAGAGCAAAGTGACAGAAGGCTTATGAGGCTTCTAAAGAATATACACACTGTGCCTGTTGCTTCAGCTCAAGTTTATTTCTGCTATGGTTCAGCCATCAAATGTGTGTGCCGTCGGGGAAGGAGGGGGGAACATCGACTGGTGCACAAATCTCTGTCCATGCATTTTGTATTGTACAGAGATTAGTTAAAGTTAAAAATACATTTTTCAAAGTAATCTCATGGTCTAGGTTTACAGTGGAGCATTCTGCGCCCAGTAAAGTAGATATTTAACGCAATTGAATGGGAAAGTCATGCCACATGTTATTGCGTTGCATTGCATACAGTGAAGCATACAGTCAATGAAAAGTATGCTTCACCATTATTGTTTACGTGCAGGTTTTGCGGTAACATTGCATGCATGCAGTGCATTGGGATGCCGCACACAGTTGCACCACCACACTGTCAAATTTGCATAAGTGGTGCATTGCAACGTGGAAAGCCGCGTTACAAAGTGGCCATTACGCTGCACTACTGTGAACGTAGCAATAGTCTATAATTGCATTCACTTTATTTAGAACATACATGTCAAACTCTGGCCTATGGGCCAAACTGGGCCCGCAGAGCCATCAAATTTGGCCCGCAAGTAGTTTCCCCACTTTGCATTATCTTTGGCCCACTCTAGACCTCCAGGGAAGCTATATTGGAGGTGAAGCCCCAGACCACCACGGAAGCCATATGGCGAGGGAGGGGGGAAGCACTAGACACTAGGGAACTGTATAGGGAAGGGGAGGGAGGGGCACTAGACACAAGGAAACTGTATGGGGATTAAGGGGGGCACTTGACATCAGGGAATTGTATAGGGGAAGGAAGACCACTAAACAACCAGGTAACTGTATTAGGAAGGGAGGAGGCATTGGACGCCAGGTCAAACTATATAGGGGAGGGAAGCGGACCAATAGACACCAGGGAAGGAAGGGAGTTGGACACTAGTCATTGAGGTTGGCTCACGACTTGTTCCCCGTGTGCAATTTCGGCCTACTTTGTATATGAGTTTGACACCCCTGATTTAGAAAGTTTGATGGTATTGTCCTTTTAATTCTATGGCACACTTACCACCTTATAGCTGTGATATGTTGATAAGACTACAGATTCTACTATCTGTAAGACAAGTGTGTGTAAGGTGCCCATTTCACTTTGCCCTAAAGGCTCCATAGAGCAGCTGAAATGTTGTAGTTTCCTATCATATCTACTGTAAGAGTGCCTGTCTGCTGAAATAACAGGAAGCCTAGGAGCCTACAGCAGGAGTAATATTATTTTAGGAGTCTAGGTAGTGTATGATGGATGCTTGATTTGTGTCAGGTGGTGGGGCAGGAACTACAGAGAAAGGCTTGGTAAAACTCATCATGTTCATCATAATAGATCAATCTGACTAAAAAAACAAAACATTGATGACTATTTTATTGTTCCCATCTAACTTCTGCATGCACTATCCTCCTCATTACAGAGAAAAGTGGAGACAGAATTACTTGGTCACATGTTACACGACATGTTTAGTATTTTCAAAATCATTTGACTTTTTAATCTAAAGAACATTTTATGTACGGAGCATAAGTACCAACTGTTCTTTTTTTAACCCTAGGAATTTGTTTTACAAAAGGTTGATTCTGCATAGCTGGTAAGACTGCATAAAGGGATTTTTCTCCAGGCCAACTGTTCTCTTCTCACATGTGATGCTTAAGAAGCTCTAACATCGCAAGCTGAATTACGGCTCTGTACCACTGTGTACAACCACTGCAAAAATGTAATCATCCAACTGGTGATAGCTCAGGCTTTGCAAGGAATATGTCACAACACATTTTTAACCGTAAAATGTAATTTTTCTGCATAACCTATGCAGACATTTCATTTGTCAAATGCAGATGAAATTAAATATATAGTTTCTAATGTGTTGTATATTTACCTGAAAAATACAGCCACATATTTAAATAAATAATCTGGTCAACATGTGGTAATGTTTTATACATTAATCTCTACTCATTGGTCTTAATTCACTAAGATTTACCACATGCAGCATTTGCATATTTGTTCAGTGAATACAGAGTTTGAGGGCCTGTTTCCACTACACGCAGATTCTGCATGCAGAAAATTGACTCCAATGAATGCCTATGGGAAATCTGCATCAGAAAAATTGCGTTCAGTGGAAACAGGCCCATAGACATTCATTGGAGTCAGTTTTCTGCATGCAGAATCTGCGTGTAGTGGAAACAAGCCCTAATAACTGTGCTAGAGGTGGGCATGGTTATGCACGCTCACAGGGGAAAATAATATATTCCCCGGGATGAGCAGCACAAACCAAATTATATGCAATACTAGTGCTGAGTGCATGCTTTGCATAGTTTTGCATATGATTTGGTTTGTGCTGCTCATCCTCTGGTATATATTATTTTCCCCTGTGAACGTGCATAACCACGCCCACTTCTAGCACAGTTAAGCATATAAATGAGCGGAGCTCAGAGTTCACTCAGTAGCTAGTAGGAAGGCGAGGTGTCTTTGAATTTCCTTTTTACCATTTAGTTGACTCTTGGGCTTTTGGAATAGTTCCCACTAAACCGCTAACAAAAACAGTATAATAATAAAAGTGTGTGTCAGCATTTTTGCATGGTTAGAGTAGGACTCACCAGATTGGGGACACTTTGGCATAGTTGGTGAGCTTAAGTGCATTATTACAGCGTAACCAAGAGTCACTGTTTTCCATTTGTGTGCTGCAGCCCCTCTGTATATACAAAGAAAGTCATAGTTGTATAGTTGTATGAGCTTGCACATAGAGCAGAGAGCATTCAGTAGCCATGCAGGTGGCGCAGAAACAAATCTTATGCTGGGAATACACGGGTCGATTCTGAGCTGATTAGATGGTTAGATAGATCATTTCTGACATGTCCGATCGTTTTGCCGCTCGATTTGTCATTGAAGTGCATTGAAAAAAGATAAGAAAAACAAGCGGAAGATAAGAACGGGCAAAACGATCGGGCGCAAAATCGAGCAGCAGAATCGACCGGAATAAGGGTATATTCATAGGGTTTTATCCTTTATGTTGTGAAACCACTGACGATGAAGAGAAGTTTTGTTGAGTTTTTATCCCCATTTTATCCTTTACAATAAACTTGTGTAGCCGATTGTTATGGAGATATACAATGAAATTCCCTTATCATTTTTAATTTATAACAATGAGCTACATAATAAAACTACTTTTCTATTTAAACTTGTAAAGTTCTTATCACAATTTGAAATTTTGGCACACTAACTTGTTACACAGTATCTGCTTTACAAAGTATTGACTAAACTGTGAAGAGGATAATAACCATGCTTAAATGCAGGCAACTTAATTAACACAAAATAAGCTTAAACAGTAAATGATTGGCAAATAATTACGGTATAGCTGCAAAAAGCAACATCTAAATTACTTTCTATCTATAATATGACGTTTGTCCCATTCAGAAAAAAATTACTGTTTGGCCTTCTGCCTTGTTCAACACAACATAAATTCAGTAAATATCCTGCTGAAATATGATAAGGTGGGGCTGTGATTTGCTGTAGTGTTGTGTTTCGGAGTATTTTTTTCCACTTTTTTCATATTGATTTCATTTTTCAAGCTCTCTCAGGTTTGCTATTGGACAAGAAAAGTAAAACATTTTAAGAAAATGTTTTACTTTTCTTGTCCAATAGCAAACCTGAGACAGCTTGAAAAATGAAATCAATTTGCTTTTTATAGAGATTAATTTTTTACCGTAATGTAAGCAATAGTTTCAGCATAACATAATTTGCATCAACAAGTTTTGTTTCTCCTAATGCTAACGCTTGAAATCCAGGCAATGTTCACGCATTTACACTTTCCCACCCTCTCCACTTGCTACCATATACTGTACATTTCCCAAGAAATGTATTGTTCTCTGGCCTGGGCCCTGCCTAACTGGCACCAAGAGTAAAATCGTTACATTCATAAAAAGAAGTGTAAGCTGATAATCCCTTACCTGCTAAAATAGGACAATAGCATATAAGAAATTCCTGTTAGCAGTAAATGCATTTCAGAGGTCTCTGTCCTCTTCATTTATCAGGTATCAGTGATTGAACTAAAAATAATCCACATCAGCTGCACTTTTGTAACATGAGTAGCAAAATATATATCTTATAAATGTATATGTGTGTATTAATTGGGCATTGGACATGGAAACCAGGGTCTAAAGTGTGTTGAGTTAATTGTGCAAGTGCATTACATAGCTGCCATAAGTACCAGTAATATACCTGACCATTGCTTCTGCAGGGTAATGTTACTGAGATTTGCTGAATATATCTGGATGATAATAATGAACTGTCCACATATCTAGTTCAATGCTTCAGCTCCTGGAGAAGAGTTTGGCCTACCCAACTTGTTTTATTATATTTCCTGACTCAGGGCAGTTTCTAGGCTAAAATGCACCCAGTGCGAGAGTGTAAAAATTGCACCCCCTCGTGCCGGAACCAGGTATACGTGCCTGTAGTATAGGTTAGCTAGGTCTAGTTGCACTCAGTATAGGTAGTGGGCTATAGGTCCCCCCAGTATAGGTAGCCAGGCATAGGTGCCCCAGTATAATTGCCCCCAATATAGATTAGCCAGGTAGGTGCCTCCAGTATACGTATCTAGTATAGTTCAGGGGCGGACTGGCCAGGTGGGAAGGGGGGCAATCTCCCCCCAGGCCGCCTTTCATTCAGTGATTTAGGGCAGGTCTGGTGTCTGGTGTATTTTGGGTTTTATATTACAGAGAGAAAAAAGCAATCCCAGGAGCAGCTCATCCAGTGTAAAAAGCAACCTTTAATTATCTTCATTTAAAAAATGATAAGGCATAGCAATGGCATAAAAATTGCATGTGAAAAGAAAACCAGTGGTACTTATCCAGTCACTGCAGCAGCATGGAGATGCGGAGGTATAGTCGACGGCCGTTTCGCCCTCAAATCAGGGCTTTCTCGAGAGTTTGTTGTAAGGCAATGTGAAACTTGAGGCTAACTGATAAAAGTGTAATCAGAGGACAGGCAAGCTGGTAAATATACACAGCATGATGCAGAGCTTGCCTGGATGTTGCCTGGATGGTCCATGGGCAAACATCTGTCTGGTCTCTCCCTATTGTTATTATGACTGCATGTGTGGATAAGGTGTTATACAAGTTAAAGTTTTTGACAGTCCCTAGACTCCAGGAGGGCTACTTTCTGACTTGTGTGAGAGACTGGCAGGGACAGGAGTCATATTACAGGCAAGTAGCCTCTGTGTGATGTGCAATACATATAAGCTCTCTGCTCCATCTCAGGTTATTCTCAATTTCTCTCCACTCCTCCTCTCTCTGGGCTAGTGCACGCCAAAATCGCAATAGCAATCGCTAGCAATTTGTGAGTGTGATTTTGTGAAGCGATTTTCAGAGCGATTTTTTTTTCATGAATTGCTCCAAAAAATGCTACATGCAGTGTGTAGCATTTTTTTGGAGCAATTCTTTAAAAAATAGCTCTGAAAATCGCTTCACAAAATCACACTCACAAATTGCTAGCGGTACAGACTAACCAGCAAGCTCATGGTGACCCAGAACTCATTGGTTCTAGTGATTGCTATTGCGATTTTGGCGTGCACTAGCCCAGAGAGGTGTGGAGAGAAATTGAGAATAGCCTGAGATGGAGCAGAGAGCTTATCTGTATTGCACATCACACAGAGGCTACTTGCCTGTAATAGGACTCCTGTCTCTGCCAGTCTCTCACACAAGTCAGAAAGTAGCCCTCCTGGAGTCTAGGGACTGTCAAAAACTTTTCAACTTGTATAACACATGCAGTCATAATAACAATGGGGAGAGACCAGACAGATGTTTGCCCACGGACCCTCCAGGCAAGCTCTGCATCATGCTGTGTATATTTACCAGCTTGCCTGTCCTCTGATTGCACTTTTATCAGCTAGCCTCAAGTTTCATATTGCCTTACAACAAACCCAAATACACCAGACACCAGACCTGCCCTAAATCACTGAAAGAAAGGCGGCCTGGGGGGAGATTGCCCCCTTCCCCCCTGGCCAGTCAGTGTAGCTGTATACAGTGCTTCCCTGAGCTAATTACTCTGCAGTCCCCTAGGGAGAGGGAGGGAGAGTTCGCAGTGCCCTTTCCCTGTCTGCGCTCAGGGCTGCCGCACGGCTGCACGGCCCCTAGAAACGGGCCTGTCCTGATTGCAGCTTTGGTTAGTATTCAACAAAATTTGTTGCATAGGTTTCTTCTGTCCGTGAGTGCAGCCGTGGACAAATGCATCTGGACTGGAGTGAGAATTGCTCATGCCCGGAAGAACAAAGCACCCATGCATGGAGGGGAAAAAACTGTGCGCATTCTACTCAGAATCAGATTTATCAGAATCAGATTTATTTCGCCAAGTACAGCAAGCGCCATATTCGGAATTTTTTTGTGGTACACATGGCATCGACATAGTACAGGTTGACAAGAAGCACAACACAGACAATTTACAATTGACAGGAACTGGGTCATAGGTTAGTGTTAAACCTGCCGTACAGGAGCAGCCCAAGAATAGTAATAGGAGCAGTCCAATAATAGTAATAATAAAAGTAGTAGTAATAATGATGGTGGTGATGGTGGCCCCAGTGCAGACCCTGGGCAGTTGAGAGCTGACTGAGAGACCCCGCTAGGGCATGCCAGTAGGCGGACCCGGTGGGGGGAGGTTGGAGTTAAGCAGCCGAACCGCTTGGGGGAAGAAGGTGTTCATCCGTCTGGTGGTTTTGCATGGTATAGACCTGCAGCGGCGACCCAATGGGAGGAGCTTGAAGTAGCGACTTCCTGGGTGGGAGGGGTCACGGGAGATCACAGTGGCTCTCTTCCTCATCCTAGCGGAGTGGAGGAGATCAAGAGGTGGAAGAGGGGACCCGCTGATTCTCTCTGCATCAGCTATGACTCTCTGCAACTTGTGTTTGTCGCTGGCCGTTGCGTTCGCATACCAGACAATGACTGAGGAGCAGAGGATGGATTCTATAGTGGCAGTATAGAAGCTGGTCAGCAGTTCCCTGGGCATGCCGAATCTCTTCAGTTGGCGCAGGAAGAACAACCTCTGCTGCGATTTCTTCTGTATTATGGAGGTGTTCTGTTCCCACTTCAGGTTGTTAGTGAGAGTCGTGCTGAGGAACCGCACGGATGTCACCCTAGAGACTTCGGTACCCCCAATGAGGATAGGTAGGAGGGGGGGAGGGTTCCTCCTGAAGTCAACGACTAGTTCAACAGTCTTTGCAGCATTGAGAACTAGGTTATTGTCCCTGCACCAGTTGCAGATTCTCTCAACTTCGTTCCGGTAATCATGCTCTCCGTTGCTGCCAATTAGGCCAATGATAGTGGTGTCATCTGCAAATTTGATGACTTTCACAGAGTCAGCGGATGATATGCAATTATTGGTATAGAGGGAGAACAATAGCGGTGACAGTACACAGCCTTGTGGAGCCCCAGTGTTGGTGGTTCTGACGCTGGAGTAGCAGTCGCCGAGCTTCACCTGTTGCGTTCTGTTTGTCAGGAAGCCCTTGATCCATGCTCGAAGGGTGGGATCTACTCCGAGCTGCGCCAGATTGGTGAGCAGGATGTCTGGGCAGATCGTGTTGAACGCCGAGCTAAAGTCCAGAAACAGGATCCTAGCATAGGAGACAGGGTTGTCCAGGTGCTCTGTGATATATGCCAAGCTGGCATTGATGGCGTCCTCCACGGATCTGTTCGCCCTATAAGCAAATTGGAGCTGGTCGAGGTGAGCGTCCGTGTGCCTCTTCAGGTGGGCAAGGACCAGCCGCTCAAGGAGCTTCATAATGTTGGAAGTTAGGGCCACAGGTCGGAAGTTGTTGTGCTCAGTGCTGCCGGGTTTTTTGGGGACTGGTACAATTGCGGACCGCTTGAAACAGGAGGGGACTGTACCGTCCGATAGTGACCGTTTGAATAGGGAGGTGAGCACAGGGGCTAACTGATCAGCACAGGTTCTCAGGCAGATCGATGACACTCCATCTGGGCCAGACAACTTCCTGGGATACAGCTTACGGAGGTGCCGGAGTACCTCTAATTCCTGGACAACAACAGGAGCCAGGGTGCCGAGTTCACCCGAGGGGGGATTCACTTAGCCGTGGCTGTTTGGCCCCCGTACTGGTTAGATTGTCGCTCGAACCTGCAGTAGAACTCATTGAGCTCCTCCGCCAGCCGAAGGCTCGGGGTCACAGGCTGAGGTGCAGGTTTGAAGTTTGTGGCTGCTCTCAGGCCCTTCCATACCTCCCGTGTATTGTTTGATTAGAGGCAGAGCCCCAGTTTGTCGGAGTAAGCCCTTTTTGCTGATCGCAGTTCTCTCTTCAGTGCGTACCTGGCCTCTCTGTATTTCTCAGGGGAGCCAGACCAGTGCGCTTCCTCTTTGCGTTTCCGAAGTAGGCGGAGCTTGTCGTTAAACCAAGGCTTGTTGTTGGGGAAAATCCTGAAGGTCTTGGATGGGATACACGCTTCTTCGCAGAAGCTAATGTAGGAGGTGACGTTCTCGGCCCATTCGTCAAGGGAGGGTGCCTCCAGCGTCGACCAGTCGGTAGTGTCAAAACAGGCTGGGAGTTCCAGTTTTGCTTCTGCTGTCCATTTTTTGATGGTTTTGACAGTGGGCTTTGAGGTCGCCAGGAGTCGCCTGTAAGTGGGGATCAGGTGAATTGTGTTGTGGTCGAAGTTTCCCAGAGGGGCTCCTGGGGTGGCCTTGTATGCGTTCTTATGGGCCGTGTAGCAGTGGTCCAGGGTGTTACAGTTTCTGGTAGGGCAGGTTATGTGCTGCTTGTAGCGGGGCATCTCGTGTCTTAGGTTCGCCTTGTTAAAGTCGCCCAGGATGATGAGCAGAGCCTCAGGGAAGGATGTTTCCCACCGCGAGATATAGTCACTGAGGGCTTGCAGTGCAGTCTTGGAGCATGCATCGGGAGGGATATAGACCCCAACGAGGACAAGGGAAGAGAACTCCCTAGGGGAGTATTGAGGCCTGCAGTTTATGGCCAGAAACTCAACGTCTGGGGTACAGATCTTATTGAGAGTGGTGATGTTGGAGCACCAGGTGGTGTTGATATAAAAGCAGATGCCCCCACCTCTAGTTTTCCCTGAGAGGGCCACGTTGCGGTCTGCTCTTAGGAGGTTGTAGCCTGGTACTTCTAGAGAGTTGTCGGGGATGCTGTCGCTCAGCCAGGTCTCAGTGAAACAGAGAACAGGGGTGTTCTTACTGATCTGGGGTTTGCAACCAAGTAGGAGGAGCAGCTCGTCCAGTTTGTTGGGAAGTGAGCAGACATTTGCAAGTAGGATGGCAGGGATGGGAGAGCGTAGGCCTTTCCTTTTGAGTCGGACCAGGGCCCCAGCCCTCCTACCTCTGTGGCGGCGTTTGTTCGGTGCTCAATTGGAGACGAGGTATTTGATATGGGCGGTGACATCCTCCCACAGGGGGGAGACCCATGGAGGCTTGGGGCTGTCAGGGGGTTCCCATTTAAGGAGGGCCTCTCTGGATAGGGTGGCAGTATTTTGTGACCGTTCTGAGCCCATGGCACAGATGGGAGGGGTGTTTGAATTCAGGGCAGAGGGAGGCATGGGCTGAACGTGTGGAGCAGGATAGCGAAGCCCAGTGTAGTCGAAAGGCTGAGTGCAGAGTCCGGCTGCGGCCTGCTTGGCACCGGGCAGAGCAGCACAGTGAATGATCCCGGTAGGTGATGATGTGGAGCAGACAGCCCTGCGCAGTGTAGGGCGCAGTTAGGTAGTAATTGGGCAGGCAGCACCGCACAGTGAGTGGCCCAGGAGGATGGTATGGAGTCACAAAAGATGGTGTGGAGCGGGCAGCCCAGTATGTTGCACACGAGATGGTGTGGACGGGCAGCACCGCACAGTGTGTGGCCCAGGTGGGGGTGTGGAATGGAGCCAACATGGTCTGGAGCGGGCCCCGTAGGTGGTATGGGGCGGGCGGCACATACTGGGAATATATGGACCTTACTTGCATGTGCCCTGTCTGAATGCATGTATCCATAGTCAGGAGAATGGCCTGTAAATAAAGAGTGATCCTACACTAAAACATTGAGATCTATGAGACCATCTAGAGGTTTTCAGCTGCTGGGGTGAGTATTCCCCCTCCTCCCTTAAGGTTTACGTTAAAGTGGACCTGAACTCTTGCACAGGACAGAAGGAAAACAGAGAGAAATGTACCCTGTATGTATTTAGAGAGTTTAGCCTGCTTAATTCTCCCTCATTTGTGTCTAATCAAGTTGTAATTTGATCGCTCCCTGTGTCACCTTACTGCCATGGCAGAGATGGCAGATAAGCTCATTCGAAAGCTCAGGATGTTAACAATATGTCTGCTTCCATGAATCAGGTAGTGGAAACAGTGCAGAATTATTTTAGGATTTGTATCAGCTGTAACACATGAATGTTTTTGTTTAACAGTTATTATTCTGTTGTGTATCTTTTAGAGCAAAGAGGACGTTCTAAGTTCAAGTAAATTCACAAAAGAATGGCAATCATAATGTGTGCAGACAGTGTATGTTAAGATTACCTGGAGTTATACAATTTATGTACCTGTAATTCTGTAGCAAGCCGTGCAATTCGCTTTATACATACCACACTTAAACTTGC